>NW_011494811.1:6207849-6234200 GCF_000754665.1 Bison bison bison
GAAAACTCAGCAGTGGCCACAGGACTGGAAAAGGTCAGTTTTCATTCCAATCCCAAAGAAAGGCAATGCCAAAGAATGCTCAAACTACCGCACAATTGCACTCATTTCACATGCTAGCAAAGTAATGCTCAAAATTCTCCAAGCCATGCTTCGGCAATACGTGAACCATGAACTTCCTGATGTTCAAGCTGGTTTTAGAAAAGGCAGAGGAACCAGAAATCAAATTGCCAACATCCACTGGATCATGGAAAAAGCAAGAGAGTTCCAGAAAAACATCTATCTCTGATTTATTGACTATGCCAAAGCCTTTGACTGTGTGGGTCACAACAAACTGTGGAAAATTCTGAAAGAGATGGGAATACCAGACCACCTGACCTGCCTCTTGAGAAACATATATGCAGGTCAGGAAGCAACAGTTAGAACTGGACATGGAACAACAGACTGGTTCCAAATTGAGAAAGGAGTACGTCAAGGCTGTATATTGTCACCCTGCTTATTTCACTTATATACAGAGTACATCATGAGAAATGCTGGGCTGGATGAAGCACAAGCTGGAATCAAGATTGTCGGGAGAAATATCAATAACCTCAGATATGCAGACGACACCACCCTTATGGCAGAAAGTAAAGAAGAACTAAAGAGCCTCTTGATGAAAGTGAAAGAGGAGAGTGAAAAAGTTGGCTTAAAGCTCAACATTCAGAAAACAAAGATCATGGCATCCGGGCCCATCACTTCATGGCAGATAGATGGAGAAACAGTGGAAACAGTGGCAGACTTTTTGAACTGTGGTGTTGGAGAAGACTCTTGAGAGTCCCTTGGACTGCAAGGAGATCCAACCAGTCCATCCTAAAGGAGATCAGTCCTGAATGTTCATTGGAAGGACTGATGATGCTGAAGCTGAAACTTCAATACTTTGGCCACCTGATGCAAAATACTGACTCATTTGAAAAGACCCTGATGCTGGGAAAGATTGAAGGTGAGAGGAGAAGGGGACGACAGAGGATGAGATGGTTGGATGGCATCACTGACTCAACGGACATGAGTTTGAGTAGGCTCTGGGAGATGGTGATGGACAGGGAGGCCTGGCATGCTGCAGTCCATAGGGTCTCAAAGAGTCGGACACGACTGAGCGACGGACCTGAACTGAAGATCACATGTTGTTGTTCAGTCGCTTAGTCTTGTCGCATACTGTGTGCCCCTCCTTCTCTCCTGCCTGGGGCTAGGCTGAGACTTTCTGCATCACAGGAGGCATTCTGGAGATTTTGCAAGATTTTGCAAGACATTAAATTTACGCTCAGATTAAGACGCTGCCCCCAGGCCCTATGATGCAGCCAGTCCCTGCTGAAAACCACCCTGTTCATCCATCAGGGTTCCCCAGAAACTGCACTCTGCTGCTAACCCTGGTGTCAGAGGGTAAAATGGGAACCGTAGGAAGTTCAGCAGGTTAAACCAAGCTCTGAAAGTACTCTTGATTCTCAGTCATCTAGGCTCAGGGGTGCAGAAGACGGTGTACAGCTTAAATCATCTGAGAAATATTCTAGCTATTTCTACAGAAGAGACGATACAGCCTCACATTCAAGGCACCTACAGCCCTCTCATGGATGCAGAATCCCTTTAAGAACATCTATAGGGTGACTTGGTAGTGGATGCAATTATATAGCACAGAGAAAGAGAGGCTGAGGGGGCGGGAAGTTAAAAAGAATGCTGGAATGCAGTAGAACCTTTCAGGGAAAGGTTTCTAGAAGTAGTGAGTAGATTGCATAAAAATTAAAAATATTTTCTTGGTACAAGTTCAATACATGCCCATGACAAACAAATCAAAAAGCATAGACAATAGACAAGCAAAGAAAGGGACTTTTTTTAAAAAAAAAAAAACCACCTACAATCTCGCCCACCCAAACACAACTTCTGTTAACACTCTCAACACCTTGACAACCAGATTTTGCAGGAGGCAATGTGCCAAGCTGGAGCACAGGTTGTGTGGAGGGCTGGGAAATGGCTGGGGGAGGAAGTGGTCCTGGCATTTTTTAGTCTATGCTGGAAGTGATAAGAAATCTATTTGATGGGATTAGGAGGTAGAAAGTTTAGGAAGAAGACTAAAAGAAGATCTCTCAGACCAGGAAGAGAGGAGAAACAGGCCGTAGTACCAAGGAGCCTATCTAAATAGTGACAAAATTAAAATACTCGTAACAGCAATAATAGCAAACATTTGTTGAGAGCTTACCACATATGAGACATTGTGCTAAGCACTTTATAGTCCCTCATCTTATTTAATTTTCATTTCACATAAAGCTTTTCCCAAGCTCATCAATGGATGTTTCTTTTTTTTTTTTTTTTTTGGCCATACCACACATCTTATGGGATCTTAGTTCCCCCACCAGGGATCTAATCACTGGACTGCCAGGCAATTCCTAACATTTCTTACAGAGTATTCTATAGGCTACCTGGGCAGGAGGAGAAGGAGACGACAGAGGATGAGATGGTTGGATAGCATCACCAACTCGATGGACATGAGTTTGAGCAAATTCTGGGAGTTGGTGATGGACAGAGAAGCCTGGTGTGCTGCAGTCCATGGGGTCACAAAGAGTCAGACACAATGGAGTGACTGATATGAACTGAACTGTCCCGTGGTTAGGCCCCACGGTGTTTGTTAGATTTGTTTGTGCCATAGTTTGATTGCAGGTCATCTCCAGACCGAAATTTTCAAGTCACGGTCACAAGTGAGCTTGCCCAGAAAATTACTATAAAATGGGGGATGCCCACAGCTATCTTCTGAGTAACCCACAGTCCTGTTGCCTTCCCAAAGTGCTCTAAGGGTGAGACAGACTGAGCAAGAGCCCAGCCTAAGACATGAGGCCTGTGGGCTCTACAGGCCCTCATTGTCCTTGGATTCAGTTCAGTTCAGTCGTTCAATCATGTCCTACTCTTTGCAGACACACAAAGGACTCTTTGTCCTTGGGTTAATCATCCCATAACCCAACAGCCTAGAATGAGCCTGTGGCAGGAGGTGTGCTGGCCTCAAGGCAACGAGAAGGTAAGTGCAGGACAAACATTCAACAGCACCTGGGGATCCGGGGACAGCATCAAGACTGGGAGAACAGGCTGACAAGGGAAGGTTGGGAGGAAAGAGCCTGCACCCTAGTGTTGGTCCTTATAACTTCACGTGACCTGAGCCAAGTCCTCTGGGTTCTCTGGGCCCTTATCTCTCACATTAGGGAGTTGGCCTTAATGATCTCAAAGGTCTTTCAGCTCTGGGCAGGAAAACACTATCTCAACCCAAGGGGCGTGTGCTGCTGCTTTTGTTTACCTCTGGGACAAGTCCAGAAGCTCCATGCTGCCTGGAGGACTGGGGCAGATCAGGCTGACAGGACCTCCTGGCCACAAGAAGCGTGACCGCCATGGAGGAGGTGGGGAAGACCAGCAGTTGCTCCAGCCCTGAGTTGGTTACCAGTGCCTCCCAGCTCCAAAATTTCATCTCACTTGATCCTCCCCATTCCCCAGGGAAGTTAGGGAGCCCCAGGCGTGACCACAAGGCAGAGACGGAAAGAATGCTTATGGGAATGGGAATGTATTTTTTTTACCATTTTTCTTTTTTTTATTTTATTTTATTTTTAAACTTTACATAATTGTATTTTTAAGAACACCCAGGTAGGAAAGGAGCAGCTGGCTTCCCAGGTTCTCAATTCCAGGCTGTGAGGCAGGTTTCACAAATTATGAAGTGAGTTTTTGCAGCAGCTCTAAGGACCCACCTTCTTTCTCCTTGACTCATTCTCATTGGCTGGCTGGCTGCCACTCACCATGGAGTCAGCTCTCCTATTGGGCTGAGTTCACCCTCGTCACCTCTGAAGTACCTGTGACAAGAAAACTGTGATATTAATTCACTTGCTGTTTTTTTCCATTGCCTTCTCTTTTCAGGCAGGCATTGCTAATCAGGCTTTTTGTTTTTTCTTGCCTTAAGAATTCTTGCAGAACAGAAAGCAAAAGCTCCTTGAAGCTAATAGATCTTCCTGTCCGGGTAAAAGCCCTGGCTCATTGAGGAGATGATGCAGATATACAGAAGGAGAAGGGGTTGGGAGTAGGAAGAAGGAGGGCTTTGAAGGAAAAGGAAAGGAAACAAGAGAGACGGGAAACCAGAAAGATAGAAAAAGATAAGCAAATAAAAACAAACTCTGATTATGATAACACATTCCAGGGTCCTGGGTAAGGGCCAGATCTCAAGAGCACATGAGGCCTTAGGTATGAGTTGCTCAGACGTGTCCAACTCTTTTTGACTTCATGGACTGTAGCCTGCCAAGCAAGAATACTGGAATAGGTAGTCATGCTCTTCAGGGATCTTCCCAACCCAGGGATCTAACAGGGGTCGCCTGCACACTGTGGGCAGATTCTTTACCAGATGAGCCACCAGACAAGCCCCATTGAATTTCCAATATCATCAAAGATTTCTGAGCTGCAAGTGTGATTCAAAAACAACAAAGTCACCAAACTAGAAGAGACCTGAGGCATCAGAGAATACTCATTATAGACTCTGAGCTGATGAGTGGATGGGACACCTCTACACTCACACCCAATTGTGCACTATCTTTCAGGGGCTTGAGCCCCCAAAGTGACAGATTAATCTGCCCACTGAACAGGATTGGGGGTTCAGAATCAGGTTTAATTTGATTAAAGATTTAAAAAAAAAAAAGCAGAGGAATATACTATCCTTAGCTCAGTTAGGTTGTAAAGTAGGAGTCACATCCTGACATGCATAGAAACATGAATGACCCCATTGTCCTGGCAAAGATACCAGTTACATCACCTTAATACCCCAGTCTTATTAGCTCTAAGCTCCCATCAGCTAAGGGAGAAATTATAGTCCCATGCTCTGTTGGTTGGGATGCTCTAGCCACAAGTAATAGTATTCTCTTGCTGCAAATAAAGGAAAACTCAGATTCAAACATGTAAAGAAAAAAAAAAAAGACATGTAAAGAAATATACTGTATCACTTAAGAGAATTAGAAGTAGTGGGTTCCAGCTGTAGTATAAGGTGTACTCAAGGTGTAAAGGACTCAGGTTGTCTTCATCTCTCTGTTTTGCTGTCATCAAGATGTTGGTTTTATCCTCCAGCAGGCTCCCTAGGTGGTAATAAGAGGCCTTCATCAGACACAATAACATCCCAAGGAAGCAAAGCACACTCTTCCCATGGCTGCTTCTTAGGAGCATGGAAACTTTCCAAAGATCCCCTGTAGAATTCCTTTCATGTCTCATCAGGCAGAATTGGGTACATTCCTACACTTAAACTGATATTTGGCAAGGGGAATGGGATTGCCATCGTTGGCTTGAAGGGAAGCTCAAGAGTCCACCACAAAGAATACTAATCAAGTACTTTGCACCTTCCAAAGGCAGGCTTGCCCACTGTGAAGTCAGACAGATATAGTTTATCTGGGATCATTCTTAATTTATGTTAAATGCTTTCTTGGGGACCCTAGCATCCCCTTTTAAAGCCTGGAAGGCACTCAGATTTGCTTATCCATTTCTGAACCCCACATGCGAGTGCTGCTCAAGTTTCCTTTCCCTAGAGATTCTTCAGAAGAAACAGCTCCTTAGAGGAACATAATGTCTCAGGAGAAGGGTGACTCATACTCTATATGCCAGAGAAATCTAACTTCGATCTGGCTCAGTCAAAACCTAGACCTTCTGTTACCTTTTACCTCCAGGGGAGCATAGAGGTGGCTGGTGGCTGTTGGGCCACCAGTAATACATGCTGCATGAGCCATGGCAGCCACATTGAGAAGAGACTAGTTGTGCTGTTTTTCTCAGAGGAAGGCTGTGTATTTGGCATCATAGTTTCCCCTTCCAGTTACTTAGAATTTTGATATTAACCCTACTTTATGTAAGAGGAAAATGAGGCACAGACTAGTTGTGCTTAATGTCACTCAGCTAATTAAGTGGCAGTGCTAGGAACATTCTTGTTTGAGGCTTTCTATGGACATATGTTTTCCTTTCTCTTGGGTAAATGCCTAGAAATTTAATTGCTGGCTTGGAGTATGTGCATGTCTTACTATGAGAAATCGCTGAGCTGTTTTCCAAAATCACATATGAGTGCTCCAGTTGCTCCACATCCTCATCAACATTTGGTGTTGTCGAGTTTTAATTTTAACTATTCAGTGGGTGTGTATTTGTTTTAATTTGCATTTCCTGCTGACGACAGAGGAGCCTGGTGGGCTGCCGTCTATGGGGTCACACAGAGTCGGACACAACTGAAGCGACTTAGCAGCAGCAGCAGCAGCAGCAGCAGTGATGTTAAGCACTTTTTAATGTGCTTACCAGCCATCTGTACATCTTCTTTTGTGAAGTGTTGGCTATGTTTTTTAAATTGGGTGACTTTTTTTCTATTATTCAGTTGTAAGAAAGTTTTATATTTTGCTAATAACATTTTTTTGTTTTGCATATACTTTCTTCCAGTCTATGTTTTGCCTATTCATTTTCTTAAGGGTGCAGAAATTTTAAAATTTGATGCGATCTAATAGGTTTTTTTTTCTTTTATGTTTATTGTTTTCTGTAAGCTGTTTTAAAAAATTTTTTTGCCTTCTCCAAGGTTGTGAAGATATTTTCTCATGTTCTTTTCCAGAAGATTTATAGAGTAGTTTTTACATTTAGGTCTATGACCTACCTCAAATGAATGCTTGTGTATGGTGTGAATTAAGGATCAAGTTCATTTTTCAAATGGAAATCCAGTTCTTCCAGAACTATTTGTTAAAAGACTATCATTTTCCCATTAAAGTGAGTTGGCAACATTGTAAAAAAATTTAGCATTGTAAAAAAAAAAAAAAACTTAGCCATTTTAATGTAAGTCTTTTTCTCTACTCTTTTCAACTTTGGTCTATATGACTGTTCTTATCCCAATATCCTACTCTCTTGAATACTGTAGCTTTGTAATAGATTTTTAATTCAGGTAGCTTGAGTTCCCTATCTTCATTCTTTTTCAGAATTGTTTTAATTATTCTAGATCCTTTGCTTTCTCACATATTTTAGAATTTCTTTTTCAATTTCTACCTTAAAAAAAAAAAACACCAACAACTCTGCTAGGACTCTGGGATATATTGAGGTAGGTTAAGTGTAAAATGGAAAGCCTACAGTGTTTTCCTTCCTATGTGGAGAAAAACCCAGTTCTTCCTTATGACATCTTTCCTTCCTTTACCTCTCACACAGAGCAGGTCCCTTCCAGCCCTGATCTTTTATAACTCTTCAGTCTACAAAGAGGGTATTGAAGCAGGAGCAATAAAAGCCTTCAGTTTGTTAGGCTGAGTGCAGAGATTGAATCCTTAGCCCAAGTTTTTGATCCAACCAGTCGGTCAGATTTCTAGGGGCAGAGTGGTCATCAAAGGCCTAGTGGCCCGTGAAGTAGACGTTTGAGGAAGATGGAGACCAAGTTTGTCCTCCTTCCTCCTGGATGAGCTGTGTAGAAATAACAACTTTCTCAAGATTTTGAGTTCATACCCCCAAGGATTCTGTACTCAGTCCCAACATGTGTAAGGTTTTCCCATAAAAGAAATTCTCTGTGACACCAGGTGGGTGTCCTACAATTCAACTCTGACACTATCTACCTGGAGATAGGGTCAGATTCTATGGGTTAATGGCTCGGTTCTACAAAACTGCCCTGCCCGCCTCCTTCCCTCCACTTCACCCAGGTTCAAGGTTGTTCAGGTTATCACCTGGGCTTCTGATCAACTGGCTCACACTGGAGAAAATAGAACATTAGATGAATTATTGTAGCTAGATTGGAGGTTCCAATGACCCCCACCTTGGGTTTGATTAATTTCTTAGAGTGGCTCATTGAACTCAGAGAAACTTTTTACTCACTCGATTATCAGTTTATTCTAGAAGGGTATAACAGAAACAGCCAGATGGAAGAGATGCTTTGGGCAAAGACTGTGCCCTCTGAGTTAGCCACTCTCCCCTCTTCTCCAGGTGTTCACCAACCCAGAAGTTCTCCAAGCCCCATCCTTACTGAGGTGTTATGGGAATTTCATTACAAAGGCATGCTTGATTAAATCTTTGGCCACTGGAGACTCAACTCAATCGTCAGCCCTTCTCCACTCCCTAGAGATCAGGGAGTACAACTGAAAATGCCAACTCTGTAATCACTTGGTTGGTTACTCTGGCAACAAGCCCCATCCTAAGGCTATCTAGGGGCTTTCCAAAAGTCTAATAAAGACTTTTTTGCTCTCTTCACAAAAACTTCAAATAGTTTTAGGAACTCTGTGCCAGGAACCTGGAGGAAGACCAAATATATATTTCTTATCACAAATCACAACTCACTTCCACCTTAGAATATTTCTCTGCTGGTGTATCAATCCTCTTCAACTTCTCCTCTGTCACAAAAGAGAAGGATCCCTCCACGTTTTAAGAGCTAACTTCTCTCCCAAACTTCTGATCCCGTCTCAGTCTGACTTTTCTGTTCCTTCTCCAGGATTTCAAACCTTCCTTCTGAAGTGACCTCTGCCCTGTCTGCAAGCATTCCTGCATTTTTAAAAATCCTGAATCAAGTTCAAATTACCCTTAGTGTCCATTTCACTGCTGCCTTCCCCTTCCAGGATTCTCTCTAGTTTTATGTGACTGCTGCCTTCCTTTCTCACATATCTGTTCATTTCTTAAATCCTTGTAGTAGAAGGCCCACCCTTTATCAAATGTTATGAATCATGTGCAACTGACCAAACCTCATGCCTCATCAGCCCTCAGTTTCTCCTCTCTGGGACACTGTGTCCAGGAGGCTTTCTTTGTCTCCTTCATAGACCTCTCTCTTTTCCTGTGACTCCCCTCTCCCTGATCTGCTGCTTCTCCTTCCTTTATAACCATTCCCATCATTGTTTCTTGGTCATAGAGAGATTACAAGCCACCAGACAAACAGCCCCAACTTACCATCTGCAAATCTGAAAATTCATCACATGTCTGATTAAAAAGGAATATTTGTCTCTTTCCTGACCTGCAGCAGATCCTCCATCTAGAAGGGAATCCCATCCCTTCACACCACCTCAGGGACCTTTCTCGAAAAATTAGCCTCTTTTGTTCTTGAATCTTAAATGTTGCTGCTATTCTTTCCCACCTTCAAGAAAACATTGTTGGACTGCCCTGGTAGTAGAGTGGTTAAGAATCTTCCCGCCAGTCCAGGGAGCACCAGTTCAGTCCGTGATCCGAGAGGATCCCACATGCCGCACACCAACTAGGCCCGCGTGCCCCAGCTACTTGAGCCTGTGCTCCAGAGCCTGGGAGCTGCAACTGCTGAAGCCCAGGTGCCCTGGAGCCCATGCTCAGCAACAAGACGAGTCACAGCAATGAGCAGCTCTTGCACCGAAACTAAAGAGTAGCCCCTGCTCTCCCAGAACTAGAGAAAGCCTCTGCACACAGCAACAAAGACCCAATGCAGCCAAAAATCAATGATTCTTTTTAAAAAAGAAAACATTGTCACCATTTCTTTCTGTTTTTCAAAATTGTCTTGTTTTTACTTCCTTTTATACTTACTTCACTATCAAACTTCTGAGTTATGTGTTCCCACTGTCTCCCCTTAGACCCTTTCTGATCACTCCTCAGTCCTCTGAAACATGGCTTTTGCTTCCAATGTGTCAGTAAAAATAACCTCACCAAAGTTTACCAGTGACCTCTTTGTGGCCACAGCTTTTGGTTCCTTATGGTTCTCTTGACTTCTTGACAGTACTGACATTGCTCACCGCTTCCTCCTCATTTTTGCCTTCCCCTGCCCTCCCCATGACCACGCCCTCTCTGAAGGCTGCTTCCCTTCTGTACCCAACAAACATCTCTCCTCCCACGCGATGGCAGTGGCCCCCCTCAGGTTCCGTCCTGGGCCTCATCCTTTCCTCACTTCCCCTGAGTGATCTTGTCTACTCCTCCACTGCACATATATTTATTGAGCACCCACTCTAAGTCAGATCAGTACTGATTTAAGCCCTGGGGGTAAAACAAGTCCCTGTTCTTGCAGATTTGACATTTGCCAGGGGTGTCAATTCCATCCTGATACTGGTGACACAAAACTCTGCTCTCTGTCTCTCTTTTGCCCATTTGGTCTGCTTGGCTATTCCATGCCACCTCAGACTCAGTATTTCCAAAACTGAATTTTTCATCCTTAGCCTACCTCCAGTTTCTCCTCTTGTCTCAGCTACACAAGTCAGAAGGTACTTGTCATCTATGTTCATCACCATCTTTGAGTCTTCATTTTCCTTCTTCTCCTAAACCTGATCTGTAACCAAGTCCTGTCAATTATACCTTTGAATCCTCCAAAATACCTCTGAAATCCATGCCTGACACCATGACTCACTCTTCCTTGATTCCTAACAGTCTAGTCTTGATCACTTTCATGCCCCATCCCACCTTCAATACATTGTCTACATCATGGCCACTGCTACTGCTAAGTTACTTCAGTCGTGTCCGACTCTGTGTGACCTCATAGACGGCAGCCCACCAGGCTCCTCTGTCCCTGGGATTCTCCAGGCAAGAACACTGGAGTGGGTTGCCATTTCCTTCTCCAATGCAGGAAAGTGAAAAGTGAAAGTGAAGTCGCTCAGTCATGTCTGACTCTTAGCAACCCCATGGACTGCAGCCCACCAGGCTCCTCCATCCATGGGATTTTCCAGGCAAGAGTACTGGAGTGGGGTGCTCTGGTCACATGACCTCTCTGTTTAAAACTCCTCGTTGCCCTTAAGATAACAGCCAACCCCTTTAACGTGGCCCAGAGAGCTCCTGCTTACCTGTCAATCTCATGTCTCCCCATTATCAGCATCCCTCTCAACTCTCTGTCACATAAGCTTTTTCCTTCAGTGACCTGACTTTTTCTTTCAATGACCTGGATGTGCCGTGCTTTCTCATGCCTCTCAGCCTCCCTTAGCCTGAAACACTTCCCCATGCCTGACCTCCGCCCCTTCTCCTGGCTAACTCTGACTTACTCCAGTCTTAGTTTAAATGTCACTTCTATAATACTTGCCTTAAAATCTCTGGTCTGTGGTAGTTCCCCGCCTCTGCCACCCTATCCTATTTACCCTATTATGACTTTCTGATTTTTTTTTGGCATGTTGAAAAAGTTTAATACATGTTTTATTAAAATAAAAAATTATAATTACTGATGATAATAATTATTAGTGAAATTAAATTATAATAAATATTAATATAATTATATTTCCTTTCTTGTGGGTTTTGGCAAGAAGTACATCAAAGGACAGAATATGTATAAATACTTGCTAGAGATCAGAGCAAAATTCACAGACAAGGAATGGCAGATTTATGATTACAACATTATGTTATTTTGCTGACAGTTGTAACATTGTTGTTCAGTCACTAGATTTTCTGATTTGTTTTGTTATTTTCCATGTCCTTCTTTCCATTAGAATCTAAGCCATGAGATCAAGGCAAGGGTAAGGTCTATGTCACTCATGTTTGTTGTATTCCCAACTTGTAGAAAATACCAGTCAACACATATTTGTCAAATTAATGAATAATTTCTTGCCTTCCTCCTCCTACCATCTAAATGCAGACATGCTTAAGAATCATATTTCTGAGATTTATTCAATTTCCTTCTTTATATTCCATTGATTCCTATGATTTCAATGGTCATGTCAGTGTGAAGTCTCCAATCCACGCACAGGCTGGTATCACTCAGATCCATATCTGCATTTCCAACATTATGCTAAACATTTATGCTTGGAGGGTTTTTCAACATCTCAGATGTGCGCTGAGTTGCTCAGTCATGTCCAGCACTTTGCAACCCCATGGACTAAGGCCCGCCAGGTTGGCCCTGGGATGCTCCAGGCAAGAATACTAGAGTGGGTTGGCATTTCCTTCTCCAGATAAATGATACACAACATTAAAAACATGCAGAGATACATATTCAAGGATGTATAATGCATCATTGTCTATAATACTGAAAAGTTGAAAACAACCTAAATGCCTATCAAAAGAGAATTGGTAAACAAATTACAACTGGAGAGCCTTCAGTTCAATTCAGTCACTCAGTCATGTCTGACTCTTTTCGACCCCATGGACTGCAGCACACCAGGCTTCTCTGTCCATCACCAACTCCTGAAGCCTACTCAAACTCCGCATCAGTGATGCCGTCCAACCATCTCATCCTCTGTTGTTCCCTTCTCCTCCTGCCTTCAATCTTTCCCAGCATCAAGGTCTTTTCCAGTGAGTCAGTTCTTCACATCAGCTGGTCAAAGTATTGGAGTTTCAGCTTCAGCATCAGTCCTTCCAATGAATATTCAGGACTGATTTCCTTTAGGATGGACTGGTTGGATCTCCTTAAAGTCCAAGGGACTCTCAAGAGTCTTCTCCAACACCACAGTTCAAAAGCATCAATTCTTCAGTGCTCAGCTTTCTTTATAGTCCAACTCTCACATCCAAACATGACTACTTGAAAAACCATAGTCTTGACTAGACAGACCTTTGCTGGTAAAGTAATGTCTCTGCTTTTTAGAGCCTTAGAAAGACTAAAAAAGACTCATATATTAATGTGAAAAGATATATCTGATATACTGTTAAGTTAAAAAGGAGGCTTCAGAATAATAAGTATGGTTTAGTTTCATCTTTTTCGGTTATGCAACATGCATTTATTGAACACCTGCTATGTGCCAGTTTCTGTTCCAAGCTGGGGATGCTCAGAGGACAAGACACTTCTTTTTTCACACAGAGCTTTCTAGACAAGCTACGCGTGTGCACACACACACACACACACACACACATGTAGTATTTCAGGGCTTCCCAGGTGGCTCAGTGGTAAGGAATCTGCCTTCAATGTAGGAGACATAGCTTCGATCCCTGGGTCAGGAAGATCCCCTGGAGAAGGTAATGGCAACCTACTCTATCCTTGCCTGGGAAATCCCATGGACAGAGGAGTCTGGCGGGCTATAGGACTCGAGGTCACAAAGAGTTGAACACAGCGTAGCAACTGAGCACCCACATATTGTGTCCGGTAATGATGGGTGCTAGGAAAAAACTTGGAAAACTCAGCAGTGGCCACAGGACTGGAAAAGGTCAGTTTTCATTCCAATTCCAAAGGAAGGCAATGCCAAAGAATGTTCAGACAACCACACAATTGCACACATTTCACACACTAGCAAAGTAATGTTCAAAATCCTTCAACCTAGGCTTTAACAGTAGGTGAACTGAGAATTTTCAGATGTGTAAGCTGGATTTATAAAAGGCAGAGGAACCAGATAGCAAATTACCAACATCTGTTGGATCATTGAAAAAGCAAGAGAATTCCAGAAAAACATCTACTTCTACTTCATTGCCTATGGTAAAACCTTTGACTGTGTAGATCACAACAAACTGTGGAAAATTCTTAAAGAGATAGGAGTACCAGACCACCTTACCTGACTCCTGAGAAATCTGTTTGCAGGTCAAAAAGCAACAGTTAGAACCGGACATGAAACAACGGACTGGTTCCAAATTGGGAGAGAAATACATCAAGGCTGTATATTGTCATTCTGCTTATTTAACTTATTTGGAGAGTACATCATGGAAAATGCCAGGCTGGATGAAGCATAAACTGGAATCAAGATTTCCAGAAGAAATATCAATAACCTCAGTTATGCAGATGACGCCACCTTTATGGCAGAAAGTGAAGAGGAATTAAAGAGCTTCTTGATGAAGGTGAAAGAGGAGAGTGAAAAAGCTGGCTTAAAACTCAACATTCAAAAAACAAAGATCATGGCATCTAGTTCCATCTTCATGGCAAATAGATGGGAAAACAGCAGAAACTGTGACAGTGACAGACTTTATTTTCTTGGGTTCTAAAATCACTGCAGACGGTGACTACAGCCAGGAAATTAAAAGATGCTTGCTCCTTGGAAGAAAAGCAATGACAAACAGAAGCAGCGTATTAAAAGGCAGAGACATTGCTTTGCCTACAAAGATCTGTCTAGTCAAAGCTGTGGTTTTTCCAGTAGTCATGTACAGATGTGAGAGCTGGACAATAAAAAAGGCTGAGCATCAAAGAACTGATGCCTTGGAACTGTGGTGTTGGAGAAGACTCTTGACAGTCCCTTGGACAGCAAGGAGATCCAACCAGTCCATTCTAAAGGAGATCAACCCGGAATGTTCACTGAAAGGACTGATGCTGAAGCTGAAGCTCCAATATTTTGACCACCTGATGTGAACAGCTGACTCATTGGAAAAGACCCTGATGCTGGGAAAGATTGAAGGCAGGAGGAGAAGGGGATGACAGAGGATGAGATGGTTGGATGGCATCATTGACTCAGTTGACATGAGTTTGAGCAAACTCAAGGAAATGGTGAAAGACAGGGAAGCCTGGCGTGTTGCAGTCCACGGGGACACAAGGAGCTGGACACGACTGAGGGACTGAACAACAACAACAATGAAAAAATGTCTGTGTTATTTTAGGTAGAGTGATCAGTGAAGGACCCTCTAGAATGGTAACATTTGAGCAGACACCTGAAAGAATCTTGTGAACATATGGGGAAAGGACATTCCAATCAGGGGGATTAGCCAACATAAAGCCGGGAGTAGTGGCACGTGTAGCTGGCTCTAGAAGCAAGAAGGAGCCCTCTGCAACTGGAGCAAAGTGAAGCACGGGAGAGTGGGACCTGGGACCACAGAGGCCACCTGCGGCCAGGCCAGACAAGGTTCTGGAATCCATTCTAAGTATGACAGAAAGTCCATCTTTGGAGGTGTGCATGTTACAACATGTTAGTGTTTCACATGTTGAAACACTAAAAACATTTTTAAAGTTTTAAAACTATATACCAAACTGTTATCAGAAAATATTTCCAGGACATGGGATTGCAGGAGACTTTCATTTTCAAAACCATAACCTCATGTTGTGTTTTACAGTGTGTTTTATAATGAGTATATATAAATTTGGTAATCAGAAAAAAAATGATGATTTTAAAAATTTGTGCAAACTCTTTGCCTCATCAACTCCCTTTAAAGAAACACATCCTTTAAAAAAAAATGGTTAAGTTCATAAAACTGTGTTTATAAGGATGTTCATTATAGTGTTACTTATAATACCAAAAATTGGAAATAACTTAAATGTCTGACAATAGGAAATTGATTAAATAACTTATGGTAAAACTATACAATGACATCACAGGAGCCCTGACAAATTATGTCATAGAATATCACCCCACATTCAAAGCCTAGCTCAATTTCCAACTCTAAGAAACCTTTTCTAGCACCCCTGCCTAAAATGATCTCTTGAAACTTACTTGTGCATGTTGTCCATAGCACTCCTGTGACCCGTACTACATACTGTTCCGTTCTGGAACAACTTTGGTTCCCTCTTGGCTTGCCACAAGCTGTGCTAATGGAAGCAGAGCAGGGCAGAACAATCCCAAACAACAGATAACTCATTCCTTTGTAAATCCGTCACACCATTTATCTTGCAGTGGATTCACCCTCCTAATTAGCTTTCCTTATGTTGATATCGAAAGCAGTGAGCATCTCTAAGCACACACACAAGTAGCAGAGGGAAGAGATCCAGAAGACTGAAGTTCCCCTGGGTAACCCCCAGAATTGATGGCAGGCACTGGGGTCCAGAGAGTTGCCAGGGCCCTTCCCCTGCACAATCACCTTCTCCCTTTTCACAGAGAAATTGGAGCACTCCCCTCTTCTCAGGCTTCTGTGCCTGTGCCCTTGGCTTGCAAGGCTGGGCTCCCAAGCCTGGTTCTGAGTCCCTGTGTGCACACATTTCTCCTTCTGGCACTGTCCTGGGGCAATGAAAAGCTGCTGATGAGTCACAGAGGGCCTTTTTCCTCCAGGCCCATGGCTGACTCAGCTGCTCCCACAGAGGCCAGGATACATTCCTTCCACCCATCCCACGGTTGGAGGTGGGGGCCAATGTCACTGGGAAGAGAGAGGCCATATGAACTTACTTACTTACCCCACAGCCATCCTAAACCGAGCTTCCTTTGCTTACAGGAAGGCTCACTGTGAACATCTCTTCTGCCCCAGCAGCGCTGAGAGGCAGGCAGGGTTTCCTACCTTGTGGGACATTTGAGCAGGCTGGAAAGGAATACCCCTCTTCCCTACCAAGTCCTCTGCCAGCTGAAGACTTATGAGTCACAAATGAGTCAACAAATGGAGACTGTGTTTAATACTGATAAGTGACTATGTTTCTGTTTAGGGGCCATCTACTTCTGAAGCCCAGAAGACTACCTGGATGTCTCTTAAACTTTTCCATATTGATCCTGAAGTGGACTTTTTTGCGTCTTAGTTCAGCTCCCTTTGCAGTAGCTCAGCAACTCATGTTAGGAAAAAAACAAAAAAAAGAAAAAGAGAGAGAGAGGATATTGAGTTTTGGAGATGGGAGGTGGGGTTGCCTCGAAAATTTCCCAGGGGAAGAACTCCTATTGTTAAAAATCCATCCTTTCTTCTTCCCCCTCTCTCTCACTCCTTTCTTTCCCTCCTCCTAACCCTACCTCTCTTTCCCCATTTCTCAGTTCAGCCCATAAGTCCTCTCCATCTCACTTCCCCACCTTAGACAGGAGCTGGGAGTGATTCTTTCTGTTTCGTTTTTAATATTTATTTCTATTTATATATTTCTTTGGCCATACCAGGTCTTAGTTGCAGCATGCAAAAATCTTAGTTGTGGCATGTAGGATCTAGTTCCTTGATTAGGGATCAAACTTAGGTCCCCCTGCACTGGAAGCACAGAGTCTTAGCCACTGGACCAACAGGGAACTCCCTGGGATGGTTCTAAAAGGAGATAAGGTACTACAGTCTCCTGCAGATGCCTCAGCTCTCAGACAGATCCAGGTAGCTAGCACTCTTCCCTCTTGTCACCCAGCTTTGGTACCATCCCATGGTCCCAACAGCTTCTGAATAAAATTCTGGTTTCCTTTAAGAATTTTTGAAGGCCATTTCCATAGCCCTACTGGCTGAGGAACTCAGGATCAGTCCTTTCCATGAGCAAGATGGTGGCTTTCAAAGTGGAATCTGGGACTCCAGAGCTTAAAAAAACAAACAGCAACAAAAATCATTCCAGAGTTCCCTTGTTTAGCTAAACAAAGATTTGGATGCCAGGTTCTGTGGGGAGGCCTTCATTCCTGATCCTGGGGAGTTCACAGTCTGGCTTCTCACTTCTCAACACTCAGTTACCGGCCAGCAGAATGAAGCCACCTGTTGGAGGTGGTCCCCTTCCTGACTCAGCCTCTAAGAAATATGGCAGTTCTGCTTCCTTTCAGATTCACAAATGTTCTGAATACGTGAACAGTCCTTCAGCATCTCTTTTCAGAGGTGGAAACTGAGGCCCAGAAAAGAGACTTGTCCTGAGCAGGTCACAAAGCTGGTGGCTGTGTTGGGCCTGGGTCTGCTTCCTGCTCCCCCACATCACCCTGCCTCCCAGGCTTTCCTTTGAACTAATGAGCCAGGCAGAATCCATGACAGCTGACTGCTTCTGAGCTTGCCCTGATTGTTCCTCCCTCTTGAGAGGTGTCCAGATAAGCTCCACCAGCATGCTGAGAGGCTCTCCTCCCAAGATGGAAGAACAGGAGTTCTCTGTGAGGATCAGAGCCAAAGAAGCTCAATCAAGTTACCACTGATAACCTCATGCTCTCTGCACAAGTTATTAATACAATTGTCTCCTGCCCTATGACCAGAGCCCTCTACACACCCAAGCGTCTAAGATGTGCTTAAGAACATGAATTCTTGGTGCTTAAAAATATCCAGTATAAGGTTTTCAAACTAGTGGTCCTAATCCATTAGTTGGGTGACCAAAAAGAAAAAAATCTAATTTTTTAAAGGAAAGAAAAAAGTAGAAAATACCAGAGTACATCCTATTTGTGGTAGGCAGAATTCTCAGATCACATCCCCAGTGACCTTTTGTCTTGCCCTCCCCTTGAGTGTGGGCAGAACCTCTGAACATGATAGAACATCATTCCCAACATTATGGTAGTCATGTTAGGAGAACCACTGGCTAAAACTGCCCACTCTGGCCAGGCACCATAGTAACCACTTGCATGAGTTATCTTAAACAGGAAGTCCTGGTAAGGAATGAGGAACTAACAAGCTACCACCAACCAGAAGAATTCAGAAAAGATCAAAAGGAGAGAGGAGCCTCTAATCCATGTGTCCCACCAACCTCCCAGAATCCTTCTGGCTGGAATCCATCTTGGTTGAGTGATGCGTCCACCACCAGGAAGGACCCTGACTCAGAGTGACTGGCCAGAGACAACTCAGAAACTAACCTCATCACCATAAAATTCGAGGCTGTAAGCCATGTGGCAGAGAAGTTCTCCTGGGTTCCCTTACCCCGCTGCTCTATGTCCGGGCACCCTTTCCCAGTAAAATCTCTTGCTTTGTCAACATGTGTGTCTCCTCCAACAATTCATTTCTGAATGTTAGACAAGAGCCTGCTCTCAGACCCTGGAAGAGATCCCCTTTCCTGCAACAGTTACATGGCAAAGGAAGGGATCTTGCAACATAATCAAGATTCATAATGCAGACCCAAAAGCATTGCCTGCCATTTCAGTAAACAATGACTTTTGCCCACCATCAGCACTGCAGCATTCCTGAGGGGGATTCAGGATGGGAAAAAACACCAATTCTGGCCCCAGACTGTTAAGATACACATTGAAGGAGTAATATCAACGATCCCAGGATCTTGTCTCTTACCACAGATAAAAAGGAACTAAAATCATTAACTTGAGACTTTTGTCTTTTGTGATTAGCAGCGATCTTATCTTTGACTACATGATTTGTTTTGTTTTGTTGGCAAAATCTTCTATATATCCTGTCTCCTCTCTTACCTCTTCAGAATGGTTCCTCAAAGCTATCTAAGAGGCTGTCTTTCAGGCTATAGTCTTCAATGAGATCTCCAAATAAAACATAACTCAAAACTTTTACATTGTATATTATTCTTCAGTCAACAATAATCAGTTGACTTTGAGATAATCAAAAGAGAGATTATTCTGGATGGGCCTGACCTAATTATGTAATCCCTTTAAAAGAGAGGTTCTCCTGCTGGCCCTGAAAAAAACAAAAAGAACAAGCTGCCAACAACCCCATGAGCTTGGAAGAATATCCCAAGTACAGGTAAGATGGCAGCACCAGTTGACAATTTGATTATAGGCTTGTGAGAAGTTGAGCAGAGCATCCAGCTAAAGCTGTACTTAAAACTCTAACCTATGAAAATTGAGATAATAAATGTATGTTGTTTTAAACCATTGCATTGGTGGCAATTTGTTGCACAACAGAAAACTAATATAATACTCTAAACCATAAAGATGAGCACTATATGTTACAACTGTTTTCAGTTTTATATATAGAGATATATAATCATTAGACCATGGTATAAAATGCATTTGTGTTTTCAGAGGTGATAAAAACATTGGAAGCCACTGATCTAGTTATTTGTTGTTGTTCTGTTACTAAGTTGTATCTGACTCTTTGTGACTCCATAGACTGCCACACTCCAAGCTTCTCTGTCCTTCACTATCTCCTAGAGTTTGCTCAGATTCATGCCCATTGAGGCAGTGATGCTACCTAACCATTTCATCCTCTCCCAGCATCAGGGTCTTTTCCAATGAGTCAGTTCTTCACATCAAGTGGCCAAAGTACTGGAGTTTCAGTTTCAGCATCAGTCCTTCCAATGAATATTCAGGACTGATTTCCTTTAGCATTGACTGGCTGGATCTCCTTGCAGTCTGAAGGGACTCTCAAGAGTCTTCTAGTCATAGAGTGTCGGCTAAAAAAAAGCTGCACAACTTAAGAGTCACGAGTTAAGTTTTACTGGGGGCAAAAATAGGGTTGCAGCCCAGGAGAAAGCACCTCTCTGAGAGACTGCCCCAAAGAGGCAGTAGGGGAAGGTCAATATATAAGACTTTGGTGAAGGGGGAGTTCACAAAAAATTATCTGGAAGTGGGCAAACAGGAGATGGCAAGAGTGAACATTAACATTTTAGGAATCAGTGAACCCAAATGGACTGGAAAGGGTGAATTTAATTCAGATGACTACTGCATCTATTACTGTGGGCAAAAATCCCTTAGAAGAAGTGGAGAGGCCCTCATAGTCAACAAAGGAGTCCAAAATGCAGTACATGGGTGCAATCTCAGAAACAACAGAATGATCTCTGTTCGTTTCCAAGGAAAACCATTCAATATCAGAGTAATCCAAGTTGATGCCCCAACCACCAATGTGGAAGAAGCTGAAGTTGAATGATTCTATGAAGATCTACAAGACCTTCTAGAACTAACACCAAAAAAAAAAAAAAAAGTCCTTTTCATCCTGGGGAATGGAATGCAAATGTAGGAAGTAAAGAGATCCCTAGAGTAACAGGCGAGTTTGGCCTTGGAGTACAAAATGAAGCAGAGTAAAGGCTGACAGAGTTTTGCCAAGTGCACATACTAGTCACAGCAAAAACCCTCTTCCAACAACACAAGAGAAGACTCTACACATGAACATCACCAGATGGTCAACACTGAAATCAGATTGATTATATTCTTTGCAGCTGAAGATGAAGAGGCTCTATATAGTCAGAAAAATCAAGACAGGGAGTTGACTGTAGCTCAGATTATGAACTCCTTATTGAAAACTTCAGACAAATTGAAGAAAGTAGGAAAAACCACTAGACCATTCAGGTATGACCTAAATCAAATCGCTATGATTATACAGTGAAAGTGACAAATAGATTCAAGGGATCAGATCTGATAGACTGCCTAAAGTGTCTATGGACAGAGGTTCCTGACATTGTACAGGAGGCTGTGATCAAAACCATCTCCAAGAATAAGAAAGGCAAAATGGTTCTCTGAGGAGGCCTTATAAACAGCAGAGAAAAGAAGAAAAGCGAAAGGCAATGGAGAAAAGGAAAGATATACCCACTTGAATGCAGAGTTCCAAAGAATAGCGAGGAGAGATAAGAAAGCCTTCCTCAGTGATCAGTGCAAAGAAATAGAGGAAAACAATAGAATGGGAAAGACTAGAGATCTCTTCAAGAAAATTAGAGATACCAAAGGAACATTTCATGCAAAGATGGGCTCGATAAAGCACAGAAATGGTAGGGACCTAACAGAAGCAGAAGATATTAAGAAGACGTGGCAAGAATACACAGAAGAACTATATAAAAAAGACTGTAATGATCCAGATAAACACGATGGTGTGATCACTCACCTAGAGCCAGACATCCTGGAATGTGAAGTCAAGTGGGCCTTAGGAAGCATCACTACGAACAAAGCTAGTGGAGGTGATGGAATTCTAGTTGAGCTATTTCAAACCCTGAAAGATGATGCTGTGAAAGTGCTTCACTCAATATGCCAGCAAATTTGGAACACTCAGCAGTGGCCACAGGACTGGAAAAGGTCAGTTTTCATTCCAATCCCAAAGAAAGGCAATGCCAAAGAATGTTCAAACTACCACACAATTGCACTCATCTCACATGCTAGCAAAGTATTGCTAAAACTTCTCCAAGCTAGGCTTCAACAGTATGTGAACCAAGAACTTCCAGATGTTCAAGCTGGATTTAGAAAAGGCAGAGGAACCAGAGATCAAATTGCCAGCATCTGTTGAATCATTGAAAAAGCAAGAGAATTCCAGAAAGACATCTACTTCTGCTTTATTGACTATGCCAAAGCCTTTGACTGTGTGGATCACAACAAACTGTGGAAAATTCTGAAAGAGATGGGAATACCAGACCACCTGGCCTGCCTCCTAAGACATCTATATGCAGGTCAAGAAGCAACAGTTAGAACTAGACATGGAACAACAGACTGGTTCCAAATTGAGAAAGGAGTATGTCAATGCTGTATATTGCCACCATGCTTATTTAACTTCTATGCAGAGTACATCATGCAACATGCCCAGCTGGATAAAGCACAAGGTGGAATCAAGATTGCTGGGAAAAAGATCAACAACCTCAGATATGCAGACGACATCACCCTTATGGTAGAAAGCAAAGAAGACTAAAGAGCCTCTTGATGAAAGTGAAAGAAGAGAGTGGAAAAGCTGACTTAAAATTCAACGTTCAAAAAACAAACATCATGGCATCTGTCCGCATCACTTCATGGCAAATAGATGGGGAAACATTGGAAACAGTGAGAGACTTTATTTTCTTAGACTCCAAAATCACTGCAGATGGTGGCTGCAGCCATGAAATTAAAGGACACTTGCTCCTTGGAAGAAAAGCTATGACCCACCTAGACAGCATATTAAAAAGCAGAGAACATTACTTTACCAACAAAAGTCCATATAGTAAAGCTATGGTTTTTCAAGTAGTCATGTATGGATGTGAGAGTTGGACCATAAAGAAAGCTGAGTGCCCAAGAATTGATGCTTTTGAACTATGGTGTTGGAAAAGACTCTTGAGAGTCCCTTGGACTGCAAGGAGATCAAACCAGGAAAACCTAAAGGAAATGAGTCCTGAATATTCTTTGGAAGGACTGTAGCTGAAGCTGAAACTCAATACTTTGGCCACCTGATGCAAAGAACTGACTCATTGGAAAAGACCCTGATGCTGGGAAAAATTGAAGGCAGGAGGAAAAGGGGATGACAGAGGATGAGATGGTTGGATGGCATCATCAACTTGATGAACATGAGTTTGAGCAAGTTCTGGGAGCTGGTGATGGATAGGGAATCCTGGTGTGCTACAGTCCTTGGGGTCAGACATGACTGAGAGACTGAAGGGACTGACTGACTATCTGCTAATCACAAGGATCTGATGTCATCATGAAGGGTTTTAGGGCCTTTCTAGATATGAGAAGATGCAAGGATGCAGATCATAAAATCTGTTCCTGAAAGTATCCAGCTATCTAAAGACCTGTCCCACCAGATTCCCTGGATCACAGAGTGCCTCACTCCACCCTGAACTCCCTCAGGAGGTGTTGAAGGTCAGTAGCTGCAGCAGCACAGGTTTCAATCTCCACAGAGGCAGATGGCAAACGCCCTTGTTGTTCAGTCGTTGGTAATGCTCTTGGCAAGTGCCAATTTGTAGCTGACAAGAGTAATTTATCTAAGGTCAAGCAGTCATTTATAGACAAATCAAATCTAGAATCCAAGCCTCCCTGAGAAATCAAGTGGGGGCCTGTGGGGCTCCCAGGCACAGAGGCCTTTCTGTCCCCCATCTCTTGTAGGCAAGAGTCCAGCTTCCATGACCTTCTCTGGGTTCCAAAGGGCAGTTTTTCCAATACAGAAACCAGTATGTTTCCCTTTGTCTGGAAAAGCAATAAAGCTCTCCTTTTCCACTTCACTGAAAACTCTGCCTCTAGGATCTAATTCAGCATGGTGTACAGAGTCAGAGATTTAAGTAACACCTCATGCGAAGAGTTGACTCATTGGAAAATACT
The DNA here is from genome assembly GCF_000754665.1 of Bison bison bison. Taxonomy (NCBI): domain Eukaryota; kingdom Metazoa; phylum Chordata; class Mammalia; order Artiodactyla; family Bovidae; genus Bison; species Bison bison. The sequence goes on from NW_011494811.1 coordinate 6,231,135, forward strand.
CTGATGCTGGGAGGGATTGGGGGCAGGAGGAAAAGGGGACAACAGAGGATGAGATGGCTGGATGGCATCACCGACTCGATGGATGTGAGTTTGAGTGAACTCCGGGAGTTGGTGATGGACAGGGAGGCCTGGCGTGCTACAATTCATGGGGTCGCAAAGAGTCGGACATGACTGAGCGACTGAACTGAACTGGTCAATAGTTTCTCCATCATACAAGACTGCTTAATGTTGTTAGGAAATGAAACAGAGCAGGATCCTGTGAAAGTGAAAGTGTTAGTTGCTCAGTCGTGTCTGACTCTGTGACCCCACGGATGTAGCCTGCCAGGCTCCTCTGTCCATGGGATTTGCCAGACAAGAATACTGGAGTGGGTTTGCATTCCCTTCTCCAGGGGATATTCCTGACCCAGGAATCTGTCAACTACAAAATGGCACTTACCAAAGGCACTGCCAACGACTGAACAGCAAAGGCATTGGCCATCTGCCTCTGCAGACATTGAACCCCATGCTGCTGCAGCTGTTCACCTTCAACAACCCCTAAGGAAGTTCAGAGTGGAGTGAAGCGCTCTGGGCTCCAGGGAATCTGGTGTGACAGGTCTTTAGATAATTGATGCTTTTAGGAACAGATTTTATGGTCTTCATCCTTATATCTCCTCATATCTAGAGAAGCACTGAATCCCTTCATGGTGACATCAGATCCTCATGACTAACAAAAAACCTTTTGTAAAATGAGTACTTTATGGCACTGAACTCCCCCTTCACCAGAACGTTACATATTGGCCTTCCCCCACTGCTGCCTTGGAGCAGTCTCTCAGAGCTCTCTGAGATGCTGCCTCCCAGGCAGTCCTCGTTTTGCCCCAAACAAAACTTAACTCGGAACTCTCAAGTTGTCCATCTTTTTTTAAGTCAACAGTTATGGTGACCACAAAGGGACCCAGAGTGGATGTCCTTCCTTCAACTGGACTCCACAAGGAACCAGACCCTTGGTACCAGCAGCAGCCCCTTGTGCCCACCTACCTCCTTAGGGAGTGCAGGAAAATTTGGGTAAGTCTCATCTGGTTCTCGAATCTGCCGTATTGGTTGAGTTTCTGAGTTTTATTTGGCGGTGGAGCAGGTTACCTGCTCCTTCCCGGTAGGAAAGATACTGGGTGAAATATCCAGGGCATACCCACTCATGGTCGAGACACCAAGTGGGGCTCGGTTGAAAGATACCGAGAAATTCCCACCCACTGAAAAGATACTGGGTGGCAGGCTGGCTGAAAGATGCCAGGGGAATTACCCACCCAGTGGAAAGGTACTGGGTAGAGGGGCTCGCTTGGAGAAAAAAATCAAGGAATACCCGGGGCTCGGCTGAAAGATGCTGAGGTGGCTCCATTGTAGGGGACTGGATGCTTTTGTCTGAGTGGTTAAGTAAGAGGCTCAGACACTTTTCCTCAATCTGACTGCCATTATAGAATTTGTCAATATAAAAGTGAGGAAAATAAATGAGAGCTTTTCTCTGAAGAAAAGAGACAAGACTTCTCCTGGCTGGTTTTGGTTTTCTCAGGTGACTGAGAAATTTACAGGAGTAGTGGAGGCCTAGTCCTCATACTGTGCAGTGGTCACATAGGGAAATCCACTCATTAATTAAAATACTTGCTCATCTGGGGGTCGCACATATGACCTTGCCATTCAGCGACCTGAGCAGCCACGGTGGTCTTAGATTGCTGGAGGCGGAATCCAAGACACGTAAGACGAGCTGAAATGACTCTGGGGTGACTCCTGGAGGAGTTAGGCTCACAAGCAGCACATGGGCCCACTACCCAAATTCACTAGTGAGTTTTTTCCCTGAAAAATTCAGCTTAGAATGGGAAACAGAATCTCTCAAAATCAGAAACCTAGGGGTGTCAGAAAGTCCGCCTCTGACTAACACTCCAGCCAGATTCGTGTACAATACATATGGAGTTCATATTTGCAAGTATCTAGTTAATTGGAGAAATTATACTAAAAGAGATCTCAACCTAAAATGGCCAAATTGGGGTTCTTTTGATATTTCAAAATCGATATTTTTGTGGGCACATTTAGAAAAGACTGGCCGTGCTTACTTTGACTGGTATCTAGAAGCTTCTAAAAGAGGAAATGATAGAGTAACTTCTTCACAGAAAACAAACACGAAATTGCTTGAAACTATTATCAGAGCTAAAAAAGGATATTAGCACTGACTCTGCCAGGTCACAAGTCTAGTGAAACTGGGAAGTCACGTTCAGCATTTATGCCATTTGGCTTTTGATTTCTGGGCATCTCTTTGCCTTTTGTTTCAGAGTATGACTCCTGGCTGGTGAAGTTCTGGTTTGGTTTGCTTTGAGCATGCAGCCATCTGGTACATACTGCTCGAGCTAATATGGGAATTGCTAACTCTAAGGTTCCACACTCTACCTGGGAATCCCTTGGAAAAACAAAATTTTTTTGGACTGGTCCATCTATAGCTATGACAAGAAAAACGGCCTAAAAATATTAGATCTTTATTGACAATAGGATAGGAAAATGGACTAAAGTTCCCTTATGACCAGGACTTCCTCCTATAATCAACAGCCTGGGGCTGATCAAACTAAGACCCACACTTCTCCAGAGGGACAATCCCTGCTGAGACCAATCTGTCCTTGTTACAAGGGCCAATTTAAGAACTATCTGGTCTAAATTTTGTCAATGGTCACAGAAATATACTATTTTTGACAATGTGGTCACAATATTCTTTAGACTCCAGAGAAAGCTAGAAGAAAAACATTCTCTTTGAGAATTCTTGCCCTGAAGAAATAACTCCTCCTATACCTTTAGACCAGAGCTCTCTGGATCCCTTAACTAGAACATCTCTAATTCCTGAAATCAAGAGAAAAAAACGGGGCAAACAAAGCCTTTTAAAATCTTATACCAACCATTTTTTTTTTTTTTTTTTTACAATTAGTATTTATAACTGAGTTTGGAAAACAAAACTATGGGATCTCTTGTGTCTATTTGGATATAGGCATGTAGAGGATGAGATGGCTGGATGGCATCACTGACTTGATGGACGTGAGTCTGAGTGAACTCTGG
>NW_011494811.1:6235653-6235815 GCF_000754665.1 Bison bison bison
TAGGCAAAACACTCTCTGACATACATCACAGCAGGATCCTCTATGACCCACCTCCCAGAATATTGGAAATAAAATCAAAAATAAACAAATGGGATCTAATTAACCTTAAAAGCTTCTGCACATCAAAGGAAACTATTAGCAAGGTGAAAAGACAGCCTTCAG
>NW_011494811.1:6235915-6237305 GCF_000754665.1 Bison bison bison
GATGGACATGAGTCTGAGTGAACTCCGGGAGTTGGTGATGGACAGGGAGGCCTGGCGTGCTGTGATTCATGGGGTCACAAAGAGTCGGACACGACTGAGCGACTGATCTGATTTGATCTGATGTCTCTGTGTGTCTTTGTTTTTTGGATAATATGCTGATTGCTGAGATCTGTGTGTAAATGAGCTCTAATCTAATTAACTTTAAAAAAATTAAGTGGTTACAAGTAAAATAATTCTAAATACAAGAGAAATTAACCTAAATGAATTACAGGTTCATGTGAACTGGGAAATATTCAGTATTAAATACCTGGTATTAATGTTTGTTTGATCTAACTAATATAGATATGTCTGGTTCCAAATAGGAAAAGGAGTACGTCAAGGCTGCATATTGTTATATGCAGAGTACATCATGAGAAATGCTGGGCTGGAAGAAGCACAAGCTGGAATCAAGATTGCTGGGAAAAATATCAATAACCTCAGACATGCAGATGACACCACCCTTATGGCAGAAAGTGAAGAGGAACTAAAAAACCTCTTGACGAAAGTAAAAGAGGAGAGTGAAAAAGTTGGCTTAAAGCTCAACATTCAGAAAACGAAGATCATGGCATCCGGTCCCATCACTTCATGGGAAACAGATGGGGAAACAGTGGAAAGAGTGTCAGACTTTATTTTGGGGGGCTCCAAAATCACTGCAGATGGTGATTGCAGCCATGAAATTAAAAGACACTAACAAGAGATGGCAAGAGTGAATGTCGACATTCTAGGAATCAGCGAACTACAATGGACTGGAATGGGTGAATTTAACTCAGATGACCATTATATCTACTACTGCTGGCAGGAATCCCTCAGAAGAAATGGAGTGGTCATTATGGTCAATAAAAGAGTCTGAAATGCTGTACTTAGATGCAATCTCAAAAACGACAGAATGATCTCTGTTCGTTTCCAAGGCAAACCATTCAATATCACAGTAATCCAAGTCTATGCCCCAATCAGTAATGTTGAAGACGCTGAAGTTGAACGGTTCTATGAAGACCTACAAGACCTTTTAGAACACCCAAAAAAGATGTCCTTTTCATTATAGGGGACTGGAATGCAAAAGTAGGAAGTCAAGAAACACCTGGAGTGACAGGCAAATTTGGCCTTGGAATATGGAATGAAGCAGAGCAAAGACTAATAGAGTTTTCCCAAGAAAATACACTGGTCATAACAAACACCCTCTTCCAAAAACACAAGAGAAGACGCTATACATGGACATCACCAGATGGTCAACACTGAAATCAGGTTGATTATATTCTTTGCAGCCAAAGATGGAGAAGCTCTATGCTGCTGCTGCTGCTGCTGCTGCTAAGTCGCTTCAGTCGTGTCCGACTCTGTGCGACCCCAGAGACGG
>NW_011494811.1:6238041-6240104 GCF_000754665.1 Bison bison bison
GGAAGAAGGCTGAGCGCTGAAGAATTGATGCCTTTGAACTGTGGTGTTGGAGAAGACTCTTGAGAGTCCCTTGGCCTGCAAGGAGATCCAACCAGTCCATTCTGAAGGAGATCAGCCCTGGGATTTCTTTGGAAGGAATGATGCTAAAGCTGAAACTCCAGTACTTTGGCGACCTCATGTGAAGAGTTGACTCATTGGAAAAGACTCTGATGCTGGGAGGGATTGGGGGCAGGAGGAGAAGGGGACGACAGAGGATGAGATGGCTGGATGGCATCGCTGACCCGATGGACGTGAGTCTGAGTGAACTCCAGGAGATGGTGAAGGACAGGGAGGCCTGGCATGCTGTGATTCATGGGGTTGCAAAGAGTCGGACATGACTGAGCAACTGAACTGAACTGAGCTGAGGACCAAGTTTAAAATAATGTTAATTAAGTTTACCTTTTAAATTGGCTGGTGCAAAAACTTGAATTTAGCTTTTCTCTCTGTTAAGAGGACATCTTTTCTTCAGATATTGAACTGCCTTTCATAATAGATTTAAGTTTCTTTATCTCTTAAAAGATCTGTTCTGAAACCCTTTATTATTACATTGGCTAAGTGAATAGTATTGTTTCACAATGATCTATGATCCCTTCTAACTGAGTGTTCTAAACCTTTTTGATATTTGTTGACAAAACTTTCTAAATCATTCTAATGAAGATTTCTAGCTAACTTTGGGATGCTTCAGAGGGCCCCTGAAACATCCCAAAGAGAGATATTACACTAATTAGGTTCATTTTGTATACAGAATTACATGGGGAATATTGTCAAGTGAGTAATAAGTCTCAGGTTATATTGTATGGTAAATGTTACTAATATAGATATCCTAGAAACTGTGTAGAGTTCCTAAAATCCTTATATATTTGGGTAAAATGTTATCAGATATAATTCTAGTTACTATCTCAAAATATTGTCATAATACTAACCACATTTCACAAAAATGCTTCCTCTTAAAGAAGATTTATAGAAAGGACTTTTGGATAAATGCCAGTTTCTGAACTAGGTAAGGATTCTAATGGAAAAACTGATGGCTTCACAAAGGTAAACAAAAGGACTGAATGAACTGGCAAATATGCTTATACTTTCATGGTTTCTATCTAAAAAATTACTGGGTTAAATCTGTGTTTTCCAGGTGTAAGAAAAACCTTCCCCTCAAACTAATTATGACAGCAATTTGCCAAAATTATATTTTATAAACAAATTAAAACATTTATCTTTCTCTCTATCTGAACCCTCAAGAGATTGGAAACTCTTCAGTTCAGTCATTCAGTTGTGTCCAACTCTTTGTGACCCCCATGGACTGCAGCACACCAGGCTTCCCTGTCCATTACCAACTCCTGGACCTTACTCAAACTCATGTCCATCGTGTCAGTGATGCCATCCAACCATCTCATCCTTTCTTGTCCCCTTCTCCCGCCTTCAATTTTTCCCAGCATCAGGGTCTTTTCCAATGAGTCAGTTCTTCACATCAGGTGGCCAAATTATTGGAGTTTCAGCTTGAGCATCAGTCCTTCCAATGAATATTCAGGTTTGATTTCCTTTAGGATTGACTGGTTTGATCTCCTTGCAGTCCCAGGGACTCTCAAGAGTCTTCTCCAACACCACAGTTCAAAAGCATCAATTCTTCAGGGCTCAGCTCAGTGTCCCCAACCCTGTACCAGGCCACCACGGACCCATGCCTTCGCCAGAGACTCCTGGACACTCACAGGAAAGTCTGGGTCAGTCTCTTGTGGGGTCTCTGCTCCTTTATCCTGGGTCCTGGTGCTCACAGGTTTTGTTTGTGCCCTCCAAGAGTCTGTTTCCCCAGTCCTGTGTAAGTCCTGGTGGCTCTATGGTGGAGTTAATGGTGACCTCCTCCAAGAGGGCTTATGCCATATCTAGGTCTGCTCCACCCAGAACCCCTGCCCCTGCAGCAGGCCACTGCTGACCCATACCTTCACAGGAGACATTCAAACACAGTTCTGGCTCAGTCTCTGTGGAGTCTCTGGGTCCTGGTGTGTACAAGGTTTTGTCTGTGCCCTCCAAGA
>NW_011494811.1:6240334-6242168 GCF_000754665.1 Bison bison bison
ACCTATATTACAAACAAGTCTTAATTTAGTTATGGTTGGTAAAAATGATGGGTGATTTTAGGGAGAAAAAGATGTTTCAATGAATGTTAAATCCCAGTTTGTTAATAGAGGTCTGTATCTACTAAGATTCATTTCCTTGATAGTTCTTTGCTGTTAGGTTATATTAATGTAAAATTTAATTAAATTATTAAAGGACACTCTAGGGTTGTTTCTGAAGCTTATCTCAGTAATCTGTCTTTGGATGAAGATCAGATGCCTCACACATGACCTGTAACCAAGACTGGAAGAAGACATAATTTAAGGAACTGTCTCCAACCTGGATAGAAGGACCTTTCTATCAGATACTCTTAACTAGTTCATGCCCAGTGAAATTGAAGGGAAATTGACTCTTGGGTTAACTCCCACTTCCAAAGGCCCCTAAGCTGGACTGGTCTATAGCAGAGCTTGCTGATCTCAAACTCACCTTAAAACAATGCTCAAACAGAGGCAACTACACTACCCTAGGAAGAGAAGAAGACATCAGAAGTAGACAGCTTGCCCAAGACGCTGATCTGACTTGTATGATCATTTATAATGTTTTCTTGATTCCTTGGACCTATGCCTATCAATCAAATGTTTTCTATCATGGACATAATTCTATGCTAATTTAAAACTCAATCCAATTACTGGGTTGTGGCCAATTACCTGTGTCTAATACTTCTGGGTTACCTTGGTGGATTTCTGTTCTCCAGGGCTCTGATTGGATACCCCCAAGGAAATCTATTTTAGATGAGTGTTCAGTCCTGTCCTATCTATTCATGATATTACAAGATGGGATCCTCTCACCTAGCCAATTAAAAATACATGATCTGATGCTGGCTATAGATTTAAGTTTTCTCTTAGAGTCATTTGAACTCAATTGGAGTGATGAGCTAAGTCTCAATTAAAAAATTAACCTCTCATCTATTACAAGGAAAGCTCCCATGATTATGGGATGGATCTACATGGTTAACACCAGGCTATGGTCATTTAAGTTTAAAAGCTCCTTTATGTTGGGAAGGGTTAAATCATACTGAAATTGATCGACCAGGTAACTATGAGAAAAACCTGGGTGCTTTATGAACTATGCCTATTTTTATTTACCCTTAGAGAGAGTAATTGGTATGGAACTCAGTGGTTTTGTGGCACTAATTTATGGCCTTGACATCTACAGGGATGGATATGAAGGTGTAGCCTGGGATTCCCATGAATTTAAGGTCATACATATTAACAAATTAGAGGTAACCCCAGCCAGTCTACCATTGGTATGATCTCAGTGGGTCAAAGATCTGTATTCTACTAGTTGATCATTTAGCAGCTTTGGGTGTGTGTATGTGTGTGTGTGTGTGTGCACGCGCACATGCACCTTCAGTGGGGTTCAGTTCAGTCAGTCACTTCACTCACTCAGTCCTGTCCAACTCTTTGAGACCCCATGGACTGCAGCAAACCAGGCTTCCCTGTCCATCACCAACCCCCGGAGCCTACTCAAACTCATGTCCATTGCAATGGTGATGCCATCCAACCATCTCATCCTCTGTCATCCCCTTCTCCTCCTGCCTTTAATTTTTCCCAGCATCAGGGTCTTTTCCAATGAGTCAGTTCTTCACATCAGGTGGCCAAAGTACTGGAGTTTCAGCTTGAGCATCAGTCCTTCCAATGAATATTCAGGACTGATTTCCTTTAGGATTGACTGGTTTGATCTCCATGTTGTCCATGGCACTCTCAAAAGTCTTCTCTAACACCACAGTTAAAAAGCATCAATTCTTCGGCAGTCACCTTTCTTTATAGTCCAAATCTCTCTCATATCCATACATGA
>NW_011494811.1:6243091-6246519 GCF_000754665.1 Bison bison bison
TGATCTTCGTTTTCTGAATGTTGAGCTTTAAGCCAACTTTTTCACTCTCCTCTTTCACTTTCATCAAGAGGCTCTTTAGTTCCTCTTCACTTTCTGCCATAAGGGTGGTGTCATCTGCATATCTGAGGTTATTGATATTTCTCCCGGTAATCTTGATTCCAGCTTGTGCTTCAGCCAGTCCAGCATTTCTCATGATGTACTCTGCATATAAGTTAAATAAGCAGGGTGACAATATACAGCCTTGACGTACACCTTTTCCTATTTGTAACCAGTCTGTTGTTGCATGTCCAGTTCTAACTGTTACTTCTTGACCTGCATACAGTTCTCAGGAGGCAGGTCAGGTGGTCTGGTATTGTCATCTCTTTAAGAATTTTCCACAGTTTGTTGTGATCAGTGGGGTCAGAGGATGTAATTGGTCATATCAAAGCCTTAACAACTTTCATAAGCTTTAAATGATAGTAACCAGGCTATTAGCCTACTGAATTCTGAGATCTCTATGATGAGAAAGTCAGTGCTACACAACTGCAAGGCCCTTGACAACTTACAGCATCTCAGGGAGATCTCTTTGCTATAATTCAAACTGAATGCTATATTTTCATACCTGATAAATCCTTTAATGTAACACATTTGATGAACCACATGAAGAATCTGTGGTTAAAGCAGAAAGATTTCTGCTTCAAGTGACCCATTCCCTAGTCTTAATGATCTTTTTTAAAAAGCCTGCTTTGGTGTGGGAGGCTCATGGCTAAAACAATTACTTTTAATTCCACTAATGTCATTAACTATACCATTTGTATTTTGCTTGTTTCACAAGATTATTATTTCCTGTATTACTAAGTGTATGACTGAGCTTCCAGTGAATATAATGATGACCTTGCCTGGAGGATCCCATGGACAGAGGAGCCTGGTAGGCTGCAGTCCATGGGGTTGCTAAGAGTCGGACATGACTGAATGACTTCACTTTCACTTTTCACTTTCATGCGTTGGAGAAGGAAATGGCAACCCACTCCAGTATTCTTGCCTGGAGAATCCCAGGGACAGAGGAGCCCGGGGACAGTAGGAGGCCGTCTATGGGGTCGCACAGAGTCAGACAAGACTGAAGCGACTTAGCAGCAGCAGCAGCAGACATGGGAAGATGCAACGAAAGGAAATACTTTCCAGGACCATAACTAAAAGACAGGTGTCCAGAGATACTTTGATGATTAAGACCTAATCCATTAAAAGCAGAGACATTACTTTAGTTAACAAAGGTCCGTCTAGTCAAGGCTATGGTTTTTCCTGCGGTCATGTATGGATGTGAGAATTGGACTGTAAAGAAAGCTGAGCACTGAAGAATTGATGCTTTTGAACTGTGGTGTTGGAGAAGACTCTTGAGAGTCCCTTGGACTGCAGGGAGATCCAACCAGTCCATTCTGAAGGAGATCAGCCCTGGGATTTCTTTGGAAGGAATGATGCTAAAGCTGAAACTCCAGTACTTTGGCGACCTCATGTGAAGAGTTGACTCATTGGAAAAGACTCTGATGCTAGGAGGGATTGGGGGCAGGAGGAGAAGGGGACGACAGAGGATGAGATGGCTGGATGGCATAGCTGACTCGATGGACGTGAGTCTGAGTGAACTCTGGGAGTTGGTGATGGACAGGGAGGCCTGGCGTGCTGCGATTCATGGGGTTGCAAAGAGTCGGACACGACTGAGCGACTGATCTGATCTGATATGAAAGGGATTGCCAACGACTGAACAACAAAGGCATTTGCCATCTGCCTCTGCAGACATTGAACCCCATGCTGCTGCAGCTGTTCACCTTCAACAACTCCTAAGGAAGTTCAAGGTGGAATGAAGCGCTCTGTGCTCCAAGGAATCTGGTGGGACACGTCTTTAAATAGTTGGATGCTTTTAGGAACAGATTTTATGATCTCCATCCTTGTATCTCCTCATATCTAGAGAAGCACTAAATCCCTTCATGGTGACATTAGACCCTCGTGACTAACAAAAAACCTTTTGTAGAATGAGTACTTCATGGTATTGAACTCCCCCTTCACCAGAACATTATATATTGGCCTTCCCCCACTACTGCTTTGGAGCAGTCTCTCAGAGCTCTCTGAGATGCTGCCTCCCGGCTGCAGTCCTCATTTTGCCCCAAATAAAATTTAACTCTCAACTCTCAAGTCATAAAACTTTTTTTAGTCAACAAATCAAACACAGATCTCCTGCATTGCAGGCAGATTCTTTACTGTCTTAGCCACCATGGAAGCTGGGTCCTCTGGAACCCTCCTAAGTACAAAAATATGTTTGTGTCCTCCATATCTTATTTATAAGAAAAGCCTCCCTGAGTTCCAAAGGGCAGATTCAAGCTGTTACTGTTAGGGAAGTTAGGGAAAGCAGAAACAAAAGAAAAACAGTCAGGAAATAATAGTGAAACAACAAAACAGAATCTTAGTTTCCTCTCAAGGGATATAGATAACAATCTGATACAGATCTTTTGAGTTGTTCTGTAGGAAATAAGGCTCCTCCCAGGTGGGAGATGGGAACTACATGCTGAGATTCCAGACTGGCTGGAACCAAAAGGCTGATGATTGAGATTCCTGTAATACCTCCCTGTTACCTCACATACCTGCAACCCTCACCCATCAGTCAGTTCAGTTCAGTTCAGTCGCTCAGTCCTGTCCGACTCTGCGACCCCATGGACTGCAGCATGCCAGGCTTCCCCATCCATCACCAACTCCCGGAGCTTACTCATACTCATATCCATCAAGTCCCTGATGACATCCAACCATCTCATCTTCTGTTGTTCCTTTCTACTCCTGCTTTCAATCTTTCCCAGCATCAGGGTCTTTTCAAATGAGTCAGCTCTTCGCATCAGGGGGCCAAAATATTGGAGAGTTTCAGCTTCAACATCAGTCTTCCAATGAATACTCAGGACTAATCTCCTTTAGGATGGACTGGTTGGATCTTCTTGCAGTCCAAGGGACTCTCAGGAGTCTTCTCCAACACCGCAGTTCAAAAGCATCAATTCTTTGGCGATCAGCTTTCCTTATAGTCCAACTCTCACATCCATACATGACTACTGGAAAAACTATAGTGAGGATATGTCTCTGGGCACACTTTTATGTATACTTTTGGTTCTTTTGAAGCTTATTAATGTTCTATATAGTAAAAAATAAAGTTTAATAAAGAAAGATGGGAGAAAATCTAAATGCTGGAGAAGCTCCAGCAAAGATGGAGAAGGTCTATACAGTCAGGAAAAACAAGACTGGGAGCTAACTGTGGCTCAGATCATGAACTCCTTATTGCCAAATTCAGACTTAAATTGAAGAAAGTAGGGGAAACACCTAGACCATTCAAGGATGACCTAAAACAAATTCCTTATGATTATACAGTGGAAGTGACAAATAGATTCAAGGGATTAGATCTGTTAGACAGAGTGCCTGAA
>NW_011494811.1:6247204-6251164 GCF_000754665.1 Bison bison bison
GAATGCTCAAACTACCGCACAATTGCACTCATCTCACACGCTAGTAACGTAATGCTCAAAATTCTCCAAACTAGGCTTCAATAGTATGTGAACCAAGAACTTCCAGATGTTCAAGCTGGTTTTAGAAAAGGCAGAGGAACCAGAGATCAAATTGCCAGCATCTGTTGAATCATTGAAAAAGCAAGAGAATTCCAGAAAAACATCTACTTCTGCTTTATTGACTATGCCAAAGCCTTTGACTGTGTGAATCACAACAGACTGTGGAAAATTCTGAAAGAAATGGGAATACCAAGATCACCTGACCTGCCTCTTGAGAAATCTGTATGCAGGTCAAGAAGCAACAGTTAGAACCAGACATGGAACAACAGACTGGTTCCAAATTGGGAAAGGAGTACATCAAGGCTGTATACTGTCACCTTGCTTATTTAACTTATATGCAGAGTACATCATGAGAAACGCTGGGCTGGAAGAAGCACAAGCTGGAATCAAGATTGCCGGGAGAAATATCAATAACCTCAGATATGCAGATGACACCACCCTTATGGCAGAAAGTGAAGAGGAACTAAAAGCCTCTTGATGAAACTGAAAGAGGAGAGTGAAAAAGTTGGCTTAAAACTCAACGTTCAGAAAACTAAGATCATGGCCTCTGGTCCCAACACTTCCTGGAAAATAGTTGGGGAAACAATGAAATCGGTGAGAGACTTTATTTTCTTGGACTGCAAAATCACTGCAGATGGTGACTGCAGCCATGAAATTAAAAGACACTTGCTCCTTGGAAGAAAAGTTATGACCAACCTAGACAGCATACTAAAATGCAGAGCACATTACTTTGCCAACAGAGGTGTGTCTAGTCAAAGCTATGGTTTTTCCAGTAGTCATGTATGGATGTGAAAGTTGGACTATAAAGAAAGCTGAGCACCGAAGAATTGATGCTTTTTAACTGTTATGTTGGAAAAGACTGTTGAGAGTCCCTGAGACTGCAAGGAGATCTAATGAGTCCATCCTAAAGGAAATCAGTCCTGAATATTCATTGGAAGGACTGATGCTGAAGCTAAAACTCTAATACTTTAGCCACCTGATGTGAAGAACTGACTCATTGGAAAAGACCCTGATGCTTGGAAAGATTGAAGGTGGGAGGAGAAGGGGACAACAGAGGATGAGATGGTTGGATGGCATCACCAACTTAACGAACAGGAATTTGAGTAAACTCTGGGCATTGGTGATGGACAGGGAGCCCTGGCATGCTGCAGTCCATGGGGTTGCAAAGAGTCAGACACAACTAAGCGACTGAACTGAACTGAATGCTAACAAGAGCAAATAAGTCCAAATATGCCTGCTAGTGTCTCTAAGTTCCAAGCCCACCCTTTTGTACTCTGCTTTGTGAGGTTGGAGCAAAGGTTCTGCAAACCACATTTCCAATTTGCCTGCTGCCTCTCTGTTGAGCTCCACCTAACAGACCCAAGAGAGGACTTGTTTGCCTCTCTGGTGGCAATTCCTGTGAGTCTCACTGCAGCCCCGTCTTCACTCTGGCAGCAGAGTTCCTTCCCATAGCAGCAGTGAAATGCAGCTTACAGTTTTTCCAACACTTAAAAAACCAGCCTCATTACATCACTTTAGAGATGCCAGCACCAACCAGCAGGCACCCTCTTTTCAAGCTCTTACGTTTCCAATCCTAAGGGCCCCTTCAAGGAAGTCACAGAAGCCAGCCCCAGCCAAGCGTCCCCTTTCCCTCAGAGGAGCTCTGAGTTTCAATTCCACAATTCCATTCTAAGTTTCTGAGTTTTAAAAATATTGACATATGGACATTACCGTGTAAAGCACAGGAAGCTCAGCTTGGTGCTCTGTGATGATGTAGAGGAGTGGGATGGGGCAGCGGGGGGTAGGAGCGAGGTCCAAGAAGGAGGGGATATACGTATACACATATATACTCACTTCGTTTTACAACAGAAACTAACACAACATTGTAAAGCCAATTTTAAAAATTCAACTTCCTCCTTTTATTCTCTCAGCAGTAGGGGTGTAAACTGCTTTCTATTGTTGCTACTATGAGAACTCAGAGTAGCGGTTCTCAGAGTGCGGTTTGTGGATCCCTGTGGAGGGTCCCTGAGGCCTTTCAGGGGATCCATGAGGTCGAAAATATTTTCAAAATAATCGGAAGACATTCTTTTCCTTTTTCTGTGTTGACATTTGCACTGATGGTGCCTAAGGCATAGTGAATAAGACTGTTGACCCTTTAGCATGGATAAAGGCAGTGCCACACTAACAGTCATTGTATTTTTTACCATTCTGTACTTTCAGGGGGAAAAAATCCAGTTTTACTTAAGAATCACACTTGACAAAGCAGTAAAATTAGTAACTTGATTAAATCATGATTCTTATGTTCAGATCCTTTAGTTGACTACGAATTGGCACTTGCCAAGAGCAGACTGGCGAAGCAGGTCTTTAGACAGTTAGACATTTTCAGGAACTCATTTCATGATCTTGCATCTCTCCATATCTAGAAAAGCACTAAATCCCTTCATGGTGACATCAGCTCCTCATGACTAGCAGAAAACATTTTGTAAAGTAAGTATTGACTGCACTGAACTCCCCCCTTCACCAAAATCTTATCTATTGACCTTCCCCCACTGCCTCTTTGGAGCAGTCTCTTAGAGCTATCTGAGGTGGGGTCTGCTTGGCTGTAGTCCTCACTTTGCCCAAAATAAAACTTCACTAACAACTCTCACATTGTGCATCTTTTTAGTCAACAACTTCAATGTTCTTATGATAACTGAAACATTTGTGCTGTAGAGTAAAATGTGATGTTAGGACTGTCTCAAAGAATAGCACTTGCACGATTGCTTGAGTTAGCGGAACTAGCCGTATTTTTCATTGCACACCAATTTTACTTTCAGAAACAATGAACTGGCAAACTATGGTTACTCAGACTTGGACATTAAGCAGACTTTTCTCAAAAATGAACAAAGTAAGCCTGTCACTTCAAGGAAAACAACAGACAGTTTTTGTTGCCAATGACAAAATATGAGCTTCCAAACTAAATTTTAAAATTTGGAATATACGCATCTGCCATTGTGAGCCTGATAGTTTCCAATACTTTAAAAATTCTTCAGATGAGATTCGTGGTGATATTAACAAATGGGAACTTTTTTGAATGATGTATAATGAAATATGGCAACATTTGAAATATCTGCATCATGAAGTCGACTGACATTTTCCAAGACTGATGCATGTGATTACTAAATGATGCATGAGGAAAAGATCCTTTCAAACTGCAAGACAGACCAATGGTTTTAATAGAACAGATTAACAAAATGTTTTTTAGATATAGTTTTAGATTCCACGACTTCCCTGGTGGCTCAGACGATAAAGCGTCTGTCTACAATGTGGGAGACCTGGGTTCGATCCCTGGGTCGGGAAGTTCCCTGGAGAAGGAAATGGCAACCCACTCCAGTACTCTTGCCTAGAAAATCCCATGGACAGAGGAGCCTGGTGTCCATGGGGTCGCAAAGAGTCGGACACGACTGAGCAACTTCACTTTCACTTTAGATTCCACATTGCAATCAATCTTTAAGAAACTACTATTTGTCTAGTTTTGCTGTAATATCAAAAAAATATAATAATTATTATCTGAAAAGTCTATTAAAATATCCTCCCTTTTCTAACTACATATCTATATAGTTAGATATAGATTTTCTTCACATAGTTTGACCAAAACAACATATAATAGACTGAATGCAGAAACAGATACAAGTATCCAGCTGACTTCTATTAAGCCAGATATGAAAAAGATTTGCAAAAATGTTAAATAATGCCACTCTTCCCACTAAATTTTTATATAGTTGTTGTTCATGCTGCTGCTGCTAAGTCGCTTCAGTCGTGTCCAACTCTGTGCAACCCCATAAACGGCAGCCCACCAGGCTCCCCCGTCCCTGGGATTCTCCAGGCAAGAACACTGGAGTG
>NW_011494811.1:6251283-6257797 GCF_000754665.1 Bison bison bison
GAGTTGGAAAGTGAAAGTGAAAGTCCCTCAGTCATGTCCAACTCTTTGTGACCCCATGGACTGCAGCACGCCAGGTTTCCCTGTCCGTCACCAATTCCCGGAGCCTACTCAAACTCATGTCCATTGAGTCGGTGATGCCATCCAACCACCTCATCCTCTGTCATCCCCTTCTCCTCCTGCCTTCAATTTTTCCCAGCATCAGGGTCTTTTCCAGTGAGTCACTTTTTGCATCAGGTGGCCAAAATATTGGGAGTTTCAGCTTCAGCATCAGTCCTTCCAAAGAATAGTCAGGACTAATTTCCTTTAGGATTACCTGGTTGGATCTCCTTGCAGTCCAGGGACTCTCAAGAGTCTTCTCCAATACCATAGGTCAAAAACATCAGTTCTTCAGTGCTCAAGTTTCTTTATAGTCTGACTCTTACATCCATACCTGACTACTGGAAAAACCATAGCTTTGACTAGATGGAATTTCGTTGGCAAAGTGATGTCTCTGCTTTTTAATATGCTGTCTAGGTTGGTCATAGATTTTCTTCCAAGGAGTGGGTAGCCGTCCTCTTCTCCAGGGGATCTTCCCAACCCAGAGATCAAACCCAGGTCTCCTGCATTGCAGGCAGATTCTTTACCATTTGAGCCAGATGTTTTTATTTTCAACTTTATTGAGATATAATTGACATACATTGTAAGTTTAAGGGGTAGAATGCAATGATTTGATATACATATATCTTGCAAAATGATTATCACAATAAGGTTAATTAACACATCATCACCCCACATACTCACCGTGTGTGTGTGTGTGTGTGTGTGGTGCAAACTTTTAAGATCTACTTTCTCAGCAACTTTCAAGTATAGAAAACATCATTGTTAGCTGAAGTCACTACACTACACATTAGACCTCCAGAACATATTCATCTTACAACTAGAAGTTTATACCCTATATCCATCTTTTCCCTACACATTTTCCCCACTTACCTTGCCTGTTATTTTTAAATTTTTTTAAAAAATAAATGTTGTAGAAA
Organism: Bison bison bison; assembly: GCF_000754665.1. Classification (NCBI taxonomy): domain Eukaryota; kingdom Metazoa; phylum Chordata; class Mammalia; order Artiodactyla; family Bovidae; genus Bison; species Bison bison. Next base: position 6,252,300 of record NW_011494811.1, read on the forward strand.
AGTTCTCAGTTTTATTTTCTAACATTGGTGATAAATGTGAATGCTGAATATGGAAGTTGCTTAGTAGTATCCGACTCTTTGAGACCCCATGGACTATACAGCCCATGAATTCTCCAGGCCAGAAAACTGAAGTGGGATTCTTTACCAACTGAGCTTACTGGTGATAAATAACACTGGCTTTAGCCGACATATGAGTTCCTTGGGGTCCTCAGTGAGTTTGTAAAACTATTTTAAAAACTCCTGAAACTAAAAAGTTTGGGAACTGCTGCCTTAAAGTTCTTTTTAAATCTGTTTAGGTACCTACTTATTAATACCTCATTAACAAATATTTATATTAAATTCTCTCTGTTAAAATAACTTTTGTGGTTTCTACCTCCTGACTGGACCCTGACAGATATATAAATATATTTTAATAGTATAACATAATCTTACTGAAGTGAGGGGGGAAAAATTAATCCAAAGAATTTTTGAGCACATTCTGATTATATACACTCAATCTAGTGAAAACAAAATCTTAAACTTTTTCTTAGTTTATTTTCTATAGTATTATATCTTCTAGTCGTACAGCAAAATTCTCAAACAATGGGCAAATGAACATGTATGTCAATGTTGTTGGGAGCCAGGATTCTTACCACAGAGAAGTGTTCTCACCATGGAGATACATTTATGGGATGCACTGGATTGGAATTGAATGTGTTACATGAATTCATGACTTCTAAAATCCAAACACACATACTTCCACAACTGCCACCATTACCATTGCTGTCAAGGTACAAAACACTTTGCTGCTGCTGCTGCTGCTGCTAAGTCGATTCAGTCGTGTCTGACTCTGTGCAGCCCCATAGACAGCAGCCCACCAGTCTCTGCTGTCCCTGGGATTCTCCAGGCAAGAACACTGGAGTGGGTTGCCATTTCCTTCTCCAATGCATGAAAGTGAAAATTAAAAGTGAAGTCGCTCAGCCATGTCCGACTCCCAGTGACACCACGGACTGCAGCCCACCAGACTCCTCCGTCCATGGGACCCTCCAGGCAAGAGTACTGGAGTGGGTTGCCATTGCCTTCTCTACAAAACACTTTATCACCCTTCTTGTGTCCCTTTGCAGTTATGTATATCCTGCATGGTTGAATTTCTTGAATCTGTGAGTCAAAATTAAAAAATTTTTCCACCCATTATTTTTTCAAAAATATTTTCCACTTGTCTCCTTGTTTTATTATTTTTTAATTTATTAGTTATTTTACTTTCTCGGCTGTGTGGGGTCTTTGTTGCTGCCTGAGGGATTTCTCTGGTTGTGGTGTGTGGGCTTCTCATTGTGGTGGCCTCTCCACGGTGTGTGAGCGTAGAGAGTAGCTGTGTCACACGGGCTCCAGAGCGTGGGCTCAGTAGTTCTGACGCACAGGCTTAGTTGCCCCGAGGCACGTGAGCTCTTCCTGAATAAGGGTTCAAACCTGTGTCCCCTGCATTAGCAGGTGGATTCTTAACCGCTGGATCATCAAGGAAGTCCCTCCCCTTGTTTTGTTACTACCAACCTATGTAAGTCAGACTTTGTGATGTTTTTCCATAGGTCATTGAAACTTTGTTCATTTTTGTTCATTGTTTTTCCTTAGTGTGCTTCAGTTTCAATAGTTTCTATTGCTGTGTTTTTAATTTCACTAATATTTTTCCTTTGCGGTGTCTAATTTTTCATTTCAGATGTTGTATTTTTTACTTCTAAAAGTTCCATTTGATTTCTTTTTATAGTTTCTATTTCTCTCTTGGTTATGTTTTCCTTCAAATCCTTTAGCATACGTATAATGCTTTAAAAGGGTCTCACCTGCTAATTGCCTCATATCTCTCATTTTTTGACTTCTCTCTCTCTCTTTTTTGTATGTCAAGTAACTGCTTTAAGAAATGCGGGACATTGTAAATGTTACACCATTGAGGGACCGATTTTTTTTTTTCTTCCTTCAAAGAGTTTTGAATTTTGTTCTGGTGGTCAAAGTCTTTTACAGATCATTATGAGTTTGCAAGCTTTGTTGGGGCTGATCTTGAGTGACTTTTACTGCAGGGCTATTTGGGTCTCATTCCCAAGGTCTTGCTTTTCTAAGGTCTTTACTGAATATTCCAGATGTTCAGAGTGGTCTCTTTATTCTAGCTGATTAGAGCTCAGCAACTCCAACCATGTACAAGCTTCTGGAGGCGTTCAGTCTGCAGCTCCCCAGTACTTGTTCTTTCCCCCGTAGTTTCTTTTTTCCCAAAATCATGAAAACTCTGCATGTGTGCTAGGATTCAGCCAAATCCTGTTAAGAACTCCGGCAAAGCTTTCTGCAGTTCTTCCTCTGAGTGGTGCTCTTCTTCCTGGTTCTCTGTCTGGCAAATTCCAACTGACTCAGCCTCCCCTGGTCTTTGTCCCCTCCACTCAGTAAGATTCGATTCCTACGTCCTGCTTGTTTCCATCCCTGCACTGTGGTCTGGAATGTGCTTCTAGGCAAGATGCAGAAGCAATCTAGGGATCACCTCATTTTGCTTCCATTCTCTCGGCAAATGTCTGAAATTTGTGAAAACAGTAGTTTCATACACTTTGTCTAGTTTTCTAAATGTTTACCGTTGGAGAGCTGGTCCAATATTTGCCTGCTTGGTTTTTGATCAAGTGAATTGACAGGTACACTTTCTCTACTTCTAAGCAGTTCCACCTGCTCCTCTTTCTCCATATGTACATAAATGAAAATAAATGCTTAAAACCAAAGGTCCTGGATTTTAGTCCTTTGGAACCAGTCCGGCTGGTATGTGAGCCCTGTTCTATCTTAGCCCCATAAAAGAAATTCTCTGAGGATTACCACAGAGCTAATCATAAACTCTGGTGCTAAAGGATATATCCTTCAGACACTTCCAAAAGATCAGACGGCACCACTGTATTTTTTTAGCATCCATAAATAAAGTTTTATTGGCACATAACCTTGCTCATCCATTTACATATTTGTCTCTGGCTGATTTCATGCTACAACAGCAGAGTTGAGTAGTTGCAACAGAGCTGTGTATGGCCTGCACAACCTAAATTATTTACCATCTGATCCTTCATAGAAAAAGTTTGCTGATTCCTAATCTGGAGTATAGGTGGGGGCTAGCAGTCCATGGCATAAGATTGTACCAAATAACATGGGTCTGGATGATACCATCAAGAAAGCTGGTTAGACTTCAATAGGAGGGTCATGACTCAGGAGGAATTCAGAGCCTAAGGAGGGAGGACCAAGCAAAGACACCTGGGAAGGAATGATGGGGAGGAGAGCTCAGGCGGAGTGGGGGTGGGGCACAGAACAAGACAAAATGTTCTGTATTTCCAAAGTATTTTTTTATCAAAAGACACTTTTTTTTTCATAAACAGGTATAAAATAGAATAGAAAAAGAAAGGTAAAAGATACACCAAAAGGTTAACAATAATTATCTTAGAGAAATGAAATTTTGAATGTTTTTTTCTTTTTGCTTTTCTAGAGTTTCTAAATTTTTAAATAATGAAAAGGGTGCATATGTTTGTGCACACTCTCCCACATGATGATGTTTCACTGTGTTTTTAAGGTCATGGGAGTAACTGATGTTGAGGATACTCAGCCCTCCTGGGTGATGGCCAAGCTCTGCCCTTACTCAACAGAAGAACGGGCCTATTGAATTCTCACACCCTTCTTACCCTCTTCTCCCCAAACAAAAGATTATTTGAAGAGTTTCCTTATTCTCTAAGCAAATGACATCAACTCCAAAAAAACCTTTTTCTCAGAAGGGTTTCCAGGACATTCTGATAAAGCTAAATCTCCTACAGGTGTGGAGTTCAGGATCCAGGATAAAGAGGAGATGCTGCCAGGTTCCTCATGGGCATCCGCATGACTGTGCACTAGGTTCCTGGGCATTCTCTCAGGCACAGCTGGGAGCTGTGCGCTGTGCCTGGGCATTGCCCTCAGCACAGCTAAGGGCAGAGGAGAGGACAGAGTTTCTGCCAGTGGGGCTCACAGGGCCTGCACTCCAAGTCCTACATTCCCAAAGACAAAACAAGAAATCTGCTCCTCAAAACTCCAGGCCAGGAACTCTGGAGACATTAGCATGTTCTGGCAAGCGGCCAGATGGCTAATAGATAGCAGGTAATTCAGGAAACAATTAGAAGCCTGCACCCACACAGATCAGTTGCAAAAAAATGACCTCTGTCATTCAGGATATGGCCCTGAAAGTAAAGAACCCTTTCTTCTTTCACTTTCGGGGGTTGGGGAAATGTCACATCTCTCTTCTTTGATGCGGTGACAATTTAACAAGTGCTGAGTCTCCAATAGGCACTTCTGCCCCGCTAAGCACAGGGTGGGGAGACCCAGCAGGTCCGCTCCCACAAGGCCTGGTGCCCAGGCGGAGGGATGCAATCCCTCCAGTGCCGGCCACAAGGTAGAAGGCCCTCACCAGGTTTCTTTTTCACCGTTTACTGCCTGTGTCTCCAGTCTTCTGGCCCTCCTTGCCCACACTTCTGCCCTGACATGCTCCTTTCAGAGTCCATGCCTGGCTTCGGAGGGAGGTCTTTCTAGCCCTGTTTTCGCCTTCCCAAGTCAGTACATTGCACTCCCCCAGCTGGCCCCCTCCCTCTACATACATATACACACACACTTGTTTGATTTGGGGAGTCAGGGGAGGGAGCAAGATTCAGAAAGAAAAGCTTCTGTTTACTTATGAGGAATGCAAGTGTATTCACTGTCACAGATTTTATCTTTTGTGTATCATTTGTTTCATTATCATTTGATGTATCATTGTTGCTTTCAAAACTATTTTTTCTTCAGAACTTTATCCTTTTCTCCAGCAAGATGTACAGAATTTGAATGTAAACAGGAATGCAATGACAGATTGAGGCGTTCTCATTTTCTCTTAAGTAGATGGAAACCGCTAATAATTCTCTTCTTATATATTATGTAAAATCAGTCAGACTTTGCCTGTCTCTACATTCGGCCCCTATTTTTCTCTCATAAAATCAACAGTAACAACAATAATATTAATAACAGTACCTATTGCAGTTTCAGCTTCAACATCAGTCCTTCCAATGAACACCCAGGACTGATTTCCTTTAGGATGGACTGGTTGGATCTCCTTGCAGTCCAAGGGACTCTCAAGAGTCTTCTCCAACACCACAGTTCAAAAGCACCAATTCTTTGCCGCTCAGCTTTCTTTATAGTCCAACTCTCACATCCATACATGACTACTGGAAAAACCATAGCCTTGACTAGACAGACCTTTGTTGACAAAGTAATGTCTCTGCTTTTTACTATGCAGTCTAGATTGGTCATAACTTTCCTTCCAAGAAATATGTGCTTTTAATTTCATGGCTGCAGTCAGCATCTGCAGTGATTTTGGAGCCCAGAAAAATAAAGTCAGCCACTGTTTCTACTGTTTCCCCATCTATTTCCCATGAAGTGATGGGACCAGATGCCATGATCTTCGTTTTCTGAATGTTGAGCTTTAAGCCAACTTTTTCACTCTCCTCTTTCACTTTCATCAAGAG
>NW_011494811.1:6257897-6275422 GCF_000754665.1 Bison bison bison
GGGACCAGATGCCATGATCTTACTTTTCTGAATGTTGAGCTTTAAGCCAACTTTTTCACTCTCCACTTTCACTTTCATCAAGAGGCTCTAGTTCTTCTTCACTTTCTGCCATAAGGGTGGTGTCATCTGCATATCTGAGGTTATTGATATTTCTCCCAGCAATCTTGATTCCAGCTTGTGCTTCATCCAGCCCAGCGTTTCTCATGATGTATGCTGCATAGAAGTTAAATAAGCAGGGTGACAATATACAACCTTGATGTACTCCTTTTCCTGTTTGGAACCAGTCTGCTGTTCCATGTCCAGTTCTAACTGTTACTTCTTGACCTACATACAGGTTTCTCAAGAGGCAGGTCAGGTGGTCTGGTATTCCCATCTCTTTCAGAATTTTCCACAGTTTATTGTGATCCACATAGTCAAAGGCCTTGGCATAGTCAATAAAGCAGAAATAGATATTTTTCTGGAACTCTCTTGCTTTTTCAATGATCCAGCAAATGTTGGCAATTTGATCTCTGGTTCCTCTGCATTTTCTAAAACCAGCTTGAACATCTGGAAGTGTTCACTGGAAGGACTGATGTTGAAGCTGAAACTCCAATATTTTGGCCACCTGATGGGAAGAGCTGACTCATTTGAAAAGACCCTAATGTTGGGAAAGATTGAAGGCAGGAGGAGAAGGGGACAACAGAGGATGAGAGGGTTAGATGGCATCACCGACTCAATGGACATGAGTCTGGGTAAACTCCAGGAGTTGGTGATAGACAGGGAGGCCTGGCGTGCTGTGGTTCATGGGGTCCCAAAGAGTCGGACACGACTGAGCGACTGAACTGAACTGAACAATGTTTTGAGCACTAAGATGTGCTGGAGTGTGCTAAGTACTTGTATGCATTGCCTTATTTAACCCTTTCCACAGTCCTGTTTTATTATCCCCATTGTATAGATGAGAAAATAGAGGACTGCATGGAGACATTCAATAACTGTCCGGAGTTTTTTTTTTAAGATAGAGACAGCAAAGACTATGACATTCAAATCCCTGCCTGTCAGATTCCAAAGTCCTGCCCTCTGTCACCTACATCCTAACTCCTTTAAGGAAGCAGCAGGTGAGAGTCCTGGGCCCTGGGAATTGGGCTAAAAGGGATGGTAATCTGCAGAGGAGGGAGCTGAGAACCCATGACTGATGCCATAGCATCCAAAATTGTCCATCATGCTTGGAGTTTGCCCAGTGCTCCACACGCATCATCTCATTTGACGCTGACTGTAGTCCCATGAGTCGGGCATTATTTTTCACCAACCTCTGCCACCCCATGCTACACATACGATTTAAACTGAGGGTCAGAGGAGAAGTGATTTGTTCAAGGCCACAAAGCTGATAAGTGGAGGTAGAATGTGGTTTTGAATTCTCAAACCTACACTTAGCTTACTATACCCTCTGTCTTTCAGCAAGCCTTGAGTTAGGCCTTTTAAAACAACATGAGGAATGGGGCCAGGCTCCTTGGCTCTTTGCTTATTCAGTGGCCAACAGTTTGAAAACTATGCTGAGCAGATAAAAGTATGAGCTCTGGAATCAAATTCCCAGAGTCTAAATCCCAGCTCTTTCACTTACAACTTACATGACTTTGGCAAGCCACTGCACTTCAGTTACCTCATCTAATAAGAAGAGCACCCACTTTGAAGGTCACTATGAATGAGGTATGTGAAAGGAGCTTAGAATCATGCTTGGCATGAAGAAAACTATCAATAAATGGCAGTTATTCTTGCTACTTAGCCATTTTACTTAGCACCCAATAGCTGTATTGACAGAGAAATTTTCAGCTAATATACGTTACATTTGCCTGCCAAAGGCAAGCCCTCCAGACTTCTCTGCCACAGTTTGAGTTCTTCCCAAGAGCAGACTCTGGGGCAAAGATTCAAGTTGCAAGTAGTTGATGGGAGTGGTGATTCCAGAAAATTCTTTGAGAGAGTAGAGAAAGTGAGACAAGAAACGAAACAAGTCAACAAAGGGAGTTAGTGAGCCGCTCACCACTGGTTGGGGGGAGGGGGGCTCTATCCGACTGGGCTCCCCTGAGGACCCAGGTACACAGACCCCAAGGGAAAAGGTTGCTCCTGGGGTGTTCGGTCCCTGTCGAGCTCAGGGCTAAGCATGCCCCAAGTGCCAGGGCATACCTGCAGGCAACAAGCAACAGAAAGCTGTTGTAAGTGAGGAACACATTATAGATGACCCTGGAACAGGCCAGGAACATATGGGTGGGGCCGTACTTATCAGCTTTACTGTAATCGCTCAGCGTTGCTAATACTCTTGGGGTATTTTTTTTTTTTTCCTCAAATACATTTGCCAAACAATCCCTTTGTTTGCTCTGGATCTAATTTTGAAAAGCGAAGTTTCCTCTTTGAACTACAAGTGCCTGCTTTGAAGTGTCTTTAGAAATTCTAGATAATCAAGGCCCCCTTAAAGCTTCCATACTCACGACAGTCCAGCTCATGTCTGCACACTGTGCCTTCTAGTTTACAAAATACTTTTGCATATATGATCTCATTAATCCTCACAGTAAGCAGTGAGGTAGATGATAGCCCTCCGAAGCAATCCCAGAGTTGTCAATCCTCCTACCAGGGATTAGAAACAGGTTAGTGGTTTCAGCTGATACACAATTCCGAGACCCTGAGGCAAGCTTCATAGCATCTCTTCTCTACCTGAAAAGGTCCACTCTTCTCAGGCTTGAAAACTTTTAAGAATATTGATGCTTTGAAAATAATAAGGCAACCCAGTTGCTCTATTCACTTTTCTGAGTACATATATAACAAGATGTTAGAAATTTTGAAGGCAGTAGAGCTCACATTCCAAGGAGAGGTTCAGACCATGGTTCAGGCTTTGGAAGAAAGGAAGCCAGAGAAAACCAGTTTACTATCGTACCCCTCATTCATAGTGACAAAACAGCCAGGAGCTTAGAAATGAAAAAAGAGCGTTTCTGGGCAAAGTTTTTGCTGTATTGTGAGTCCAGTCCCATCCCTGGGGGAGAGAAGGGAATATAGGGGCCTTGTCATAAGCCGAGAAAAATGGGGATCAATTTGTCCACTGAGAGAGCTTAATATGTGTCCCTCGAAGCTTAAGGCACCCTGTGCACAGGTACAGAAAATCTAAAGGACAAATGATGGGCTGACTATGGCTTTGATTGCAGAGTAGAGGGAAGGTCAAGGGGAGGAAGCTATGTCAGCTTGGGCTTCAAACCTAGCTTTCTGTGCTCAGCCTTGTGATCTAGAGCTGGGACTCTGCAAATCAGATTTCACCTTTGCCAACTGGCTCCAAATTCGCTCTTCCAATGGGAGACCCTAGAGGGAGACAGCACGGCTGGAGGAGTAAGAAGGGGCTTGTTCCTTCCTGCCTGGGTTTCACGATCCTATCCATGTCAGCCTAGTCTCCCCTCTTCACCCTGGCAGTGAAGGTGAATCCTGTAGCAAAATTTGTACGCAGTTTTTATGCAGGATGTGTATGCAGTTCACCATTTCCCCATCACTTACAGCCTCATCACACTCCCCCTCCCAGGAGACACCAGGTTCCCACACCCTACCCACCCCCCCCCCACTCTCCCCTCCCAAACCACCTGGACCCCTCTGTGGCTCAGAGATTCCAGCTCAGCTGAGCAGAACCTCCTCCTCAACATCTGATTTCAGGTTTCTAAGTTTTAACAGTTCCCACCTCTCCCCACACCTGGTCCTAGGGGTGGGGGCTGCTCCTGCAGTTGCTGACTCTGTGATACCTTAGTGCACTCTTTTTGCCTTTTCTGTTACCTAGTTAACAACTTTACACTTAGTTCCAATCATTAGATGACCCTCTCTGTTTAAATAACGGATATTTCTGTCTCTTTGCCAATCCCTGATACCCCTCTTAATGACAATTGGAGAACTTGAGTATCTCAGGGGACAGAGTTGGGTAGAGTCCATGAGGCCTCTGGGGAGAAATTCTGGGAAGATTTTCAGAGTAGTTTCTCTTTTTGAATCATGGAGCTCTGTGAAAGACTGATGAAAACAATGCATTTTCTTCTCTAGAAACTGTAAGTATCTGTCAGCACACCCCCCACCTCCAACCCTCACACACAATCCTACACCCAGTTGTAGGGGTTGTGTGTGCTTGTGTGTGTGCGTGCTGAGTCACTTTAGTCGTGTCCGACTCTGCAACCCCATGGACTGTAGCCCACCAGGATCCTCTGTCCATGGGATTCTCCAGGCAAGAATACTGGAGTGGGTTGCCATTTCCTCCTCCAGGGGATCTTCCCGACCCAGAGATGGAACCTGGGTCTCCTGCATTGGTAGGCAGGGTCTTTACCACTAGCGCCCCCTTATAGGGGTTGTGTGTTCGTCACTCAGTTGTATCCGACTCTTTGCGACCCCATGTGGACCCCAGATCTCAGGTTCATAATTCCTGTGGTAGAATGCTGGCCAGGTTGAGTCTCTCTCATGGAGAAAATCCGGTTGGCTCTCAGAGGCTGTTGCCTCAGAAAAGTCGAACAAAAGGACCGTCAGTACTGGGTTGCCAAGGAGCTGTCCTAGATTTTCAAACTCCCTGAATTTGAGATAAATATCCCAACTGTGGACCTGCCAACCATCCCGGATCTGTAGTTCTTTTGCATCTGAAGCTTTAAAACTGTATCTTTTTCAGTAGCAATTATTTTACTTATGGGGGTTTAGCCAACAAGAATGAAGCATTCTGAGGCAGAGTCTTGTTTGGGGGCTCTGCTCCCTAGAGGCCCTGCCTGGCTGACCCAGCCAGCTGACCTGGCCAGGTCCCAGTAGCTCTGTGCCCTTCAGTGGCCTGCTACTGCGGAGACCTCCTGGAGAGAAAGGCAAGTCGCCACCTCCTGGGCGGCTCTATTATTGCATGTCAAGTTTCCAGAAAGCAATTGTTCAGTCACTCAGTCGTGTCGGACTCTTTGTGACCCCACGGACTGTAGCAGGTCAGGCTTCTCTGTCCTTCACTGTCTCCCAGAGTTTGCTCAAACTATGTCCATTGAGTTGGTGATGCCATCCAACCATCTCGCTCTCTGCCGCCCCTTCTCATTTTACCTTTAATTTTTCCCAGCATCAGGGTCTTTTCCAACGAGTTGCCTCTTGGTATCTGGTAGCCAAAGTATTGGAGCTTCAGCTTCAGCATCAGTCCTTCCAATGAATATTCATGGTTGGTTTCCTTTAGGATTGACTGGTTTGATCTTTTTGCTGTCCAAGAGACTCTCAAGAGTCCTTTCCAGCACCACAGTTCAAAAGCATTAATTCTTTGGCCCTCAGCCTTAAAAAGCAATTGGTGGTGTTAAATTTCTAAGGACAACAACTTTCCTTTTACTGTGAGTTAGTTATCTGGGTATGTTTTATAGATAATTATGTCCTAGGCCATTAAAGGGGAGAACACAGAAAATGAGAAAAATTACTACCTTTGGGCCTCAGTTTTTCGTCTCTCAGACAAGGCTGGCTGTTATCTTAATGCTCAGAAGCCTGTCACTGGTTTTTCCTTTCTGCATTAAACTGCCTTGTTGAGCTTTCCACATTAGAAGACAGTACCTCAGAGTGGAATAAAATTCTTCCCCACATCACTGACACAATTAGATAGCTACCACATACCCCTGCAAATCTGTCTTAAGTATATTGCTTATTAGTTGAATGTTATCTTTTAAGTTATCTAGACATTGGTCAAGATATAGACTGATTTTTTTTCTCCGTTGATTAAGAAAGTCTCTTTTGTTTTATACATTCATTCATTCTGCAAAATGACTCATACATTCACCACATTTTTAGTGAGTGACTACTATTTTCCAGGCGTTACAGATGCAGCCACAGACAGACACGAATCTCTCCCTTGTGGAGATTCTCATCGCATGGAGAAGACAGACAACAAATACAACAAATGAAATACGTAGTGTGTCAACTGAAAAAGGATGTGGGTTAAGAGCAGTTGTTCGTTTGGCTTTGTTTTTTTTAAGTAGGAGAAATTACAGTGTATTTGTCTGTTGATGGGAATGATCCTAATAAGGGATGATGATGATAGAGAGGAGAGGAAAGAGGGTTAGTGGCACAACGCCCTTGAGGAGGTGAGAGGGGATGGGATCCAGTGCAGAAGTGGAAAAGATGTATCAAAAACTGATTGAGCCCCTGTTGGGTGTCAGAACCTGGACCTCGGGTGTCAGAACCTGCACTGGTGCTAGAGACAACAGCAAAGAAAACAGACTACCTGGAGAATTCATCCCAGCCTTCCTGGAGATTTCATTCCAATTAGGGCAACTGACAATAAAAAGGCAAACTAATGAATGGATCCATGGTACCCATGGAGTGGGATAAGTGCCGTATGACATAAGCACAATGGTCATGGAGGTCCCCTTTGAGACGTGAGAGTTAAGCTGAGTCCTAAAGCATGATAGGGGCTTCCCTGGTGGCTCGGTGGTAAAGAATCCTCCTGTAATGCGGGAGACATGGATTTGATCCCTGGGTCAGGAAGATACCCTGGAAAAGCAAATGCCAACCTAATCCCATATTCTTGCCTGGAGAATCCCATGTACAGAGGATCATGGTGGGCTACAGTCCATGGGGTCTCAAAGAGTCAGATACAACTTAGTGACTAAAAAAAACAACAAAGCATCATAGGGCACTATCCACACGAAAAATCTGAGGGACGAGGATTCCACACCGAAAAAAGAACACGTACAAGAGCTTGAGAGGGAAGAGCTTGGCCGTCTGTGCACTTGTAGGAGGTGAGGCCGCAGGAGGGTAATTATCAAGAATGAAGCCTGAGATCAGGTTACAGAGATTGATTATTGATGGCTTTGTGAAAAGCCAATAAATTTTATGATCAAATTTATAGGTTACTCAAGGCTAGGAAGGAGAGATAACTCTTAAATGACATAATCAGAAATTAAAAAGAAAAGAAATTTCAATAGATGGTTTGTGACAAATTCCCGTGTCAGTTCTTGCACTGAGATTCCAAAAATCAAATGCAAAAAAATAGTAAAAAGATCAAGTGCACCACTAGCTCCTGTACAAAAGGATTTGGGGATCACAGAGAGTAAAACAGAGACCTGAGTGCAAGCTCTCTGGGGAATGCAATCAAAGAAGGGGAAGTGAGGGAGAAGGGAATTGATGCAGGAAGAAAAAGGAACTAAGACAGAGCTGTGTCTGGAGGTGGCCATGCCTCCAGTCTTCGGCTTGTACTGTCCAAGGAGACCAGAGAGTCACAGTCTGAAAGGTGACTCAGCAACAACCAAAAGGGGGAAGTGGGGTGTCAGCAGCTCTCCACTGCCACCCAGACCACTGGGCAAAGATTCTCCCCATGGACGTCTGCGGTCACCCATGTGTGAGTGCTGAGCACATTACCGTGTGGCCCCACCCACAATGTTACTCAGAGGCCTGAAGGCAGAAAGTGAGGCCATACAGAGTGGATCTGAGGTCAGCATGGTCAGCTGCACCTGTGGGAACTAGCTGGCACCCCACAGAACTGGACACAGCAGGAATAAGGGACAAGTGAGGCCCAAACCTTGGAAATGAGTCACAAGATTTGTGACATACACACACAAATGAGAAGGGACAATTCTCCTTTCACCATTTTGCAATTTTATCTCCATCTTTTTAGATTTTTCATGAATGTATGTGTCTAACTAAATCTCACTGGCAATGCTTTCAAGACATTTAGGCCCTTAGAGGTAAAAGGTTCCCCACAAATACTGTCCCAAAAGCTATAATAATCCCTTCTTTAAAATCTCCCTAATTCAACAAAGGGATCTTTATTAAATACTATCTAAGTCTTTATAAAATGCTGCACTTACGTAAACTCCTTATTTCTGCTAATCCAAGGGCTACTGGGGAGGCGAGTACTGTGTTGGGGATACTATTTGTCCCAAGTCAACCAAAGGCTTCAGACTTAAAATTCTGATTCATCTCCAAATGAGGTTACACATATAGTCTCAGAGCTACTCCGCAGCAACGCTGAAAGACGATGATGTTCATCACACAACTGAAACACATTGTCCCATTATCTAACTCAGACTGCCAATCATACATTATAAATTCATATATTTTAAAAGCCCTATAATTATCTTGTGAATAACTCAGTGCCTTTGGTGCTAAATTATACCAATTTATTAAATGAAAGTTTCTTTTTAAAAAAATCACAATTCTTGTGATTGTTTTGACATTTCTCCTTTTTTTTTAGTATACCTGAAAAAAATGAAAGTGGCCCATGTCTTTCTTGTTCTCTAAGAGATCTTGCCTGATCCTCACCCAGCTAGCCGAAAGCACTGCTGATGGAAGTTCCATTTTTCTCCCATTCCGATGGCTCGTTAGTCCTACCACATTTGTCTGCCCAGGAAAAAGCAAAGGAGAACTAGTTAGAGGGTGAGTGAGGAACCATGCTCCTTTCCCCACCTCTGGGGGGGCTGTGAATACCACCCAAGGCACTCTGGTATTGCACTGGAGACTGGTTTCTTTTTCATCTCCTGAAGGGTTAGGAGCCCTTTATGTAACTATTTCTGTGGAAGGCCACTGCTCCCGGATATGCCTCTGTTGGATCCCCAAAGGGTTGTCTTCTCTTAGAATTTCTTCAACCTATTCATTCTCCAGGCTGCTTCAAGTTCACACCTTGACGCTGCACACTCTCCTCATGGCTCCCCTGCTCGATCTCTACTGGTGCCTTTCAGGAGGGCTTGCAGAAGTCGAGGGCCACTTATTTCTGCCCTCCAAGCCCTAAACTGGCTGGTTGCTGGCTGTGTTATGCCACTGTCCACCTCCTCAGTGGACTCCTGGGCCTCCTCTCCTTTCCCTTTGGGTTCTAAGTAAGGGCCTCACATAGTCAAAAAGGACAGCATGAGCTTGCAGAAATATCCACCATATATAGAATAATCACCATGATATTTGGGCCAAAGTGCCTCTCCTTAAAGAAGCAGAGACTTAGGCCAGACTTCAGTTTTATCCTTGCTAATATGACTGGTTGTCCCTAGCCTATGTGTATCTGGCCTTGTGTTGTTGTTGCTTAGCAGCTGAGTCATGTTCAATTCCTTTGTGACTCCATGAACTGTAGCCCACCAGGCTCCTCTGCTTATGGGATTTCCCAAGTAAGAATACTGGAGTGGCCTATGGGATTTCCTGGGTAAGAATGCTGGAATGAGTTGCCATTTCCTTCTCCAGGGGATCTTTCCAACCCAGGGGTTGAACCCGCATCTCCTTTGTTGGCAGGTGGATTCTTTACCACTTAGCCACCAGGAAAACCACTTATTTCTGATGTATGTGCTCCCCATTTGGCTTTCATTTCTTTTAACAATCCAGAAGCCTCTCTCTCCTCACCTAGCCATGTATCTCCATGTTAATCTTCCCTCTAAGCCTAACACTGGGGGTTAGAGAATAAAACAGGGATGAGAGGAACAGAAATGGTTCCAATAATCTGCTTTCCAGGAGACTGGTGAAAAACAAGATTCAAAAAAATGATGTGGAGGTGCAGGGGAGTCTTCCCAGTCCTAAAGGAAAGCCACAAGAAATGCAAGACGAGGCTCATTCCCCAGCCTCCCAGCATAGACCACACTCTGTCTCTGCTGTCAGGCTCGACTGGGACTTAACTTATTAACACCTATTTGGCCACCTCTCTGGGAACTTCTCTTCCAGCCCAAAGAAGCTAGAAATTACACCAAAACCTGGACCCAGACAGTGGCAACTTCTTCCATTCCAGGCATTCACAGAAGCCCAGCCTGGCCAGTGGCACTGTTCCTACCCAGTAGGGCTCCTCACTGGTGAGGCTCAAGCATCCTGAGAAGTTCACAGAGATCCACAGCAGAACCCCACAGGGTGTCTGGGGTCCAGGGATTGAGCATGACTTGATGAAAAGGAATGGGGGTGGGAGGGGAGAGAGAGCACAGAAACTTCAGTCTAGGCATAGAAGAAAGTCTGTAGCCTCAACAAGTTTCGATCATTCTCCTAAGGTCCATGGAGCGTGCACTCTATTAAGTTTCTACTTCTGAGACACATGTACCTTGTTGGGGAAATGCAACAAAGCCACAGAAGAGATTAACAGGAGTCAACCCCTGTTGATGCCCTTGTTCAGCCCCCGTTCATGCCATTGGAGAGGCACAGGCAATAGGGAAAGAGGGAGCCTGATGGTCAGAGCTGTGAGGAGAGAGCGTTCATGAGGATGGGAGCTCGACTAGGCTCTGGACGGGAGGGGCAGCTGGCCAGGAGGACATTCTGAGTCCAAGAAAATAAAGAAATAATTTCATGGAAGTTCCTTCCACTGGATGAAAGCAAGCTCAAACTTTGAATATCATTCCCTATGTGCTTTCCCGGGCTTTCCAGGTGGCTCTAGAGGAAAAGAAGTAAAATGAAGTGAAAGCCACTCAGTCGTGTCTGACTCTTTGCAACCCATGGACTATACAGACCATGGAGTTCTCCAGGTCAGAATACTGGAGTGGGTAGCCTTCCTCTTCTCCAGGGGATCTTCCCAACCCAGGGATCAAACCCAGATCTCCTGCATTGCAGGTGATTCTTTACCAGCTGAGCCACAAGGGAAGCCCAGGAATATTGGAGTAGGTAGCCTCTCCCGCCTCCAGCAGATCTTCTCAACCCAGGAATCAAACCAGGGTCTCCTGCATTGCAGGCAGATTCTTTACCAACTTAGCTGTTAGGGAAGACAATGGTAAAGAACCTGCCTGCCAATGCAGAAAACATAGGAAATGCAGGTTTGATCCCTGGGTCTGGAAGATCCCCTGGAGAAGGGAATAGCAACCCACTCCAGTATTCTTGCCTGGAGAATCTCATGGACAAAGAAGCCTGGTAGGCTATAGTCCATGGGGTTACAAAGAGTCAGACACGACTGAAGTGACTTTACACACACACACACACACACAGCTTTCCCTCCGGACAGAGACAGAATCTCTTCTTACCCTTTATCCATTCCTCCAAGTACTCTACAAGGAATCAAAGCACTCAAGAGCCTGGTGGTAATAGAATACTATTACTACCAGCACTGACAGTAATACTAGTGGTCATGATTTTCATTTACTGAATGTTTTCTCTGCTCCAGGCGCTGTGTTCAATGCTTTACAAACATTAGTCTCATTTAATCTTTACAACCACTTTACCGTGTTAGTACTATTATTATCCCCCTTTTATAGTCAAGAAAACTAAAACTTGTAAATGTTCAATTATTTGTCCATATGAATAATAACCGGTAAAATCCCAGGCTGGAACCAAAACTTTAACTTCAGAGCTCTAACATCTAACTACTGTGCACATTATCCCACAGTCCTTACGTATTTCTTTGCCCAATTAGACAATGGAAGCCACATTTCTACAAGATGGATTTACCCATCTGTTCTTCTTGAATTAGGGAGGCCCAGTTCAAGTCTTATCATCTCTCTGAGACCTCTCCCAACCCCTCAAGGCCTCACAGATGACCCTTTTCCTGAAATCTCATAGCACGTAGAACGTATGTCGCTGACAGCATTTCATCATCCACAGTCTCAGGTCATTATCTCATTCAAGTGGCAACAGCTTGTCTCTCCAACAAGGCTGCAAATAACCTCAGGTAAGGACATGCCTTACTTCTCAAGCTGGTAGAAACACCTGGTAAATTGGATGAATAACTCCTCCTCCAGGTCCTTCCTGTTGGCACAAGGGCAAGCCTGCAGCACGCCCTCCAAAGGGCCCTGCTCCAGACTTCAAGGTAGGGGTGCTGGCCCCTGAGGTATCTTGGCTGGCTGCCCTCCTCCCTACACCTCTCCTTCCTTGCCCTCATCAATATCTTCACTCACTGCCCATTGTCACCTGGCAAACAGAAGTCTGACAGCCCTCTGCCACCTTCCTGATGGACTGTCTAGCTCTTTTCTATCCAGAGAGGTCACGGCAGCCTATTCCCTGGCCCTCCCCTGGGACTCCTACCTGGGCAAGAAGTGGCTCCCAGCGGTGCTGCCCTGGAATGTCGCTGAGTAGCATCTGCGTCCCCACCCCCTCAGTACTTTCTCCGTAAAATGCCATCTCTGAGGAGGAATCAATCCATGCTGTAATCATTGTCAAGGGGGGCCTGGGAGCTGATTGATGGGTCTAGTTGTTTTATTATTAGCCAGTGTAAGTTAAGTAAGTCAATCAATAAACTTTATAGGTCTCCCCAGATGGCTCTAGGGGTGAAACCCAGCTGCTCTCCCCTCAATAGATTCAGACCCTTGCCTAAATAAAAAGCAATACTCACCTAGAGAAGCAGTTTGATTTCCTTTCAAGAGAATCTCTTAGTGCCCTTGAGCCTGTCCTGACTTAAATCAATAACCTTAACAGCTTCCAAGAAGAAATCAGTTGCCTTTGGAGCATCTCTGTGCACCACCCACTCTCCCCAGCACATGACAATGTAAGATTCCAGGACTGAACCAGGCAGAGTGGTGAGCGCTAAGACCTCTGCCTGTCCCGATCCTGGGCACTGGGTCCTCCTCCCAGCCCTGCAGGCCAGACCTCTCCCCTCCGTTCACCATTCTCTTCTCCTGTCCCACTGTCCCAGACCTCTCCCCATCCAAGACCCACCCCCCATAAACCCACCCTGCTCTGCATCCCTGGGCTCCAGGAGCCTGCATGAACAGGCTGATTCCCAAGGAGCTGGTCCTCCTTGTCATTTTCATGGGGATGTGATAATCCCTCCATGTGGCACTTTTGTGTCTTTACAAGTGTATCTAGGAAGCGGAGTGAAGATGGCAGTGATGGTAACATATGCAATGGTAGGACCACATGGAGTGACTGCTGCGTAAGACTTTCAGGTCTTGGGTGGGGGAGTCCATCTCAGAGAAAGGCAGCATCTCTGTCCACCTAGGGCCCTGCCTGGCCCTGTCTGCCAGGACTGGTTTAGGGGTCAGCCTCATTGCCTTAACTGTGTCCCTTCATCAGACTGGTGAGTCTCCACTTCCCCATCCTGCAGGGACAACACACTGGAGCCAGCAGGGAAATGGTCTGTTTACCGGCCAGGAGGCAGCAGGAAAGTAAAGGGCCCTCCATACCTCTACCCACCGTCAGGGTACTATGCCTGTGAAAGCCCCCAAGCTGCCCATCTGGAATGGTGGCTAGAAGTTTTCATTCTTAAGTGGGAAGAAGACCCACCACTCCTCAGCCATGGGATCAAACTTTTAAATACTGGGATTTCCATGGATGCTCCAAAGCCCATTCCGTGCTGCCAAGACAGATTCTTCAATCAGGCCATTAAATAGTCAAGATCGGGTTTTGTTAAAACCATCCCTATGTTGGAAAAAGCTTTAAATGTTAATAAAATGTTGAATCTTTGTCCTGAAGAGATGCAAGAGTTCCTGCAGCCCAGAGGCCATCTCCACCTGAGAGACTAAGCAGACCTCAGAGCAATGGTGTGTTAACATTGTGGGCAGATCATTTCTAACAACCCCCTATTCCACGTGACAACTTTGAGCAACAATTGGGAAATGAAACAAATGATAATAATGGCCAGAAAAGATTTGTCAGAGATTCATAAAGATCCCACTTCACAACCAGTTTCAGAAGTTATAATGCTGTCCATCTATTTGTTTGTTTAGAATCTAGCTGCTTTCCAATGGTCTCCACAGTCAAAAAATTCAGCTAAAACATCTTCATCAGAAAACTCACCATAAATTTCTGTTATAGTTGCTAAACTTCTGAAGGTTTTCTTCTGTAAAAAATTTACAGGAAAAGGCTGAGTGACAGTAAATATTGGAACTATTCACTGTGTCTCTTTAGAACAAGCATCCAGCTCTCGATGAAAACAATCAAGGCACTTAGACATTGTTCTTTTGAGTTCTTCTAACATAGTCACATGGACAGCAAGATGGAACTATCTTGTATTCTGTTTCATCATGTTCATAATCATTTGCTATCATTGTTTATTTTGACTCTATTGTTTAAACACAGGAATATGTAATTCCACAGAGTTTGAAACTAAAGTGTTTTCAAATCATTAGATACTTATTCTGGAAACAAATACTTGTAGGTGATTCCATGTGAGTTAGGGGTTAATTCTCAAATTAATGTCCATGTAGAGCACAATATTCATCAATAGATAAGTTATATAAATGTGTTAATTTGAAGCATATAGCTATAGATAGACAGAGATATATTTAAAACTCAACAACAACTGAAGCAATTATTTAGGACTTAGACCAACAGAAGTTTTTTTTCAAGGAGGATATTTTTATCACTAACATTATTCAGGATTGCCAACACATGTTGATAATAGAAAGCAGACTGAATTTGTTTGTTTTATTATTGTTTAAAGTGTGCTACAGTGTATCCCTTATTGCCTGTACACGGGATGGATGGATCCTGCTGTCTGTTCCACCCCAGTGCCCCACTGCTCAGATGAGCGCCAGGGGTAATTGCAGCCCCTGACCATTAGCAGATCAACCTATGAATCTTGCCTTCAAAATCTTACAAGGAAAGGATGGGTGAGAGAACTCACAAAGTAGAGGCCTACAACCAGGTTATAAACCTGTTTTCCCCCAGTCTATAATGTTAAAAACAAACGAACAAACATAAAAACAAAACCTAAGGTCTCTCTGGTCAAAGATATGCTTTTTCCAATAGTCATTTGCGGATATGAGAGTTGGACCATAAGGAAGGCTGAGTGCTGAAAAATTGATACTTTCAAATTGTGGTGCTGGAGAAGACTCTTGAGAGTCCCTTGGTCAGCAAGGAGAGCAAAGCAGTCAATTCTAAAGGAAATCAACCCAGAATATTCATTGAACGGACTGATGCTGAAGCTGAAGTCCCAATACTTTGGCCACCTGATGCAAAAAGCCAACTCACTGAAAAAGACCCTAATGCTGGGAAGGATTGAAGGCAGGAGGAAAAGGGGATGGCAGAGGATGAGATGGTTGGATGGCATCATCAACACACTGGACATGAGTTTGAGAAAACTCCAGGAGACAGTGAAGGACAGGGAAGCCTCGTGCACTGCAGTCTGTGGGGTCGCAAAGACTCAAACACAACAACAATGTTAAAGGAAAAAAGACTCCCAACAGAGTTAGTCAAAGTTGCTTAGTTATGTCCGACTCTTTACCACCCCATGGACTATACAGCCCATGGAATTCTCCAGGCCGGAGTACTAAAGTGGGTAGACTTTCCCTTCTCCAGGCAATCTTCCCAACCCAGGGATCAAACCCAGGTCTCCTGTATGAGGGCTTCCCTGGTGGCTCAACAGGTAAAGAATCCTCCTACAATGCAGGAGACCTGGGTTCGATCTCTGTGTTGGGAAGATCCCCTGGAGAAGGGAAAGGCTACCCACTCCAGTATTCTGGCCTGGAAAAGTCCATGAACTATCCATGGAGTCTCAAAGAATCAGACAAGACTGAGCAGCTTTCACTTTCACAAACAGTACTTCAATGTCTTCTCGTAGTGCATGTGCTTATAACTGGTCAGAGTCCCTACCACGCCCCGTTTTATACCCTGTCTAATTTGCCCACATAAAGTCATCTGCCTAGCCCTTGTATTCCATGACTGTTTCTAGAGCTGTCCCAGTAGTAACCAAAATGTTTCCCAGTTAGTTTTATAAGATTTTCTCTGTCCTTGTTCACCCTCATTGATCATAGCTCATAGGCCTCTTCTTAACCCTTTAGCTCCACACTTCAGAGTTCCTCTTTCCTCTTGTTTAAACCTGGTGGTTTTCTTCCCTTACACCTCATTTCATGACTGCCACTCTGCTTCAGGAGGAAGGCACTTAGGCAGCCACTAAGTGTCCCTTCTGGAGCATGAATCAGGCAACTGCCTCCCTGTGAGTGGGAACCTTGGTCTTCAGCTTCATCTGCAACACTCAGAGAAGCCAACGATGCATGGTGAGCACACACTCAGCCTCCCCAGAGTCCAGCAAAGGGCTGTCTCCCCTGGTTGGAAGGCGGGGAAATAGGGGGAAAACCACTTCCAAGCTCTGAATATACATGCCGAGTCCCATCCATGGTTGATTTAACTGAGTATCATGCAAAACACATTCCTGGCCAAACTATTCCCCACCGACTTGAACAATTAATTTCAGCTAGTGGTGTGCTGGAGATTTGTTGTTGTTCAGTTGTCAGGTCATGCCCAACTCATTGTGACCCCATGAACTGCGGCACACCAGGGTTCCCTATCCACCACCATCTCTTGAAGTTCGCCCGACTTCATGTCCATTGAATCTGTTATGCCATCCAACCATCACATCCTCTGTCGCCCTCTTCTATGTGGAAGGTGCTAGAGCTGGCCTGTGCCAGTTCCTGAGAAGCTATTGCTAAGCACTCTGAAATTTTACCAGCAAGTAGGTACCTTGAAATCATCCCAGACAGAAGTACTTACACACAGGAAATTGGCAAATGTTGACCAGCAAATCACTGCTTTTAGCCCATCCCAGCCTTTCCTTTGCACTCAGACAAGGACTAGAAACTCTCAGCTCTGTTTGGTTTATTTCCCTGACTGATGCTTTAAGAGAGACTGTAGAGTGTAGTTAGGAGGTGAGACACACCACCTGGGTTCAAGTCTACCTCCCGCCTGTGTGACCTTGAGCACCCCGTGTGATCTCTGTGCTTCACTGTTCCCGTCTCCAGGGTCAAAGTAGTATTAGCACCTTCTTACAAGACTTCCATGGGCTTAAACAAGTCAATACATGTAAAGTACCCAGAGCAGTGCTGGCGCATAAAAGGCACTCCACAAATATTAGCTATTATTCTCAAACTGAAATATCCTTTAGTTCTCTTATTTCGGCTGTGTAGGTAGAAGATGCAAATATCTAGTAACCAATTTAAGCCCTGCACAGCTTGCTGAATATAAATATCACTAATACATCACTCTTTCAGATAGGTGTATATCAAATCAACTTCTGTCCTCTTCCTGTCAAAATAAAAATAGCAATGACACATGGTTAAAAAGCCTATTAATAAATTACTCTAAAATATGGGTATTGGTTTTACATCTCCATACCAGAATTAGAAAAGTCTCCTCTGTTTTTTTTTTAATTCCGCTTTTTTTAATGTCATTTTTTAAGATGCACTGTATTTTTCACATGTTAATAATTATGGAATCAAGATAGGTGTTTGAACTGTTGTGTACCTATGATGTGACCATGTTTCTTTCCCCCTCAATAAAAGCAGTTATTAAAGTGATGATGGAGCTTGTAATCAGTGGTGTCTGAGAATCTGGGAAATGCAGTAATAATAGTCAATGGCAGAGTTAGGACAGGACCCAGAGCTCTGGCCTCCATGTCTTCATGTCATGTCCCCAAAGACACAGTGTTCCAGGGATGAGGTCTGTCATGTGTGTGGCTGCGGAGGCCACTTGTCCCTGCCCTTAGGCTCTTCTTGGTGGGGGCTTGGCCCTAGCTAAGTGTGCAAAGATTCATCCTCATTCTTCAATTAAAAACATCGTGCACCCTCCCAGGGGCTGGGTTCTGACTGCCAGCGAGGAACAGACTAAGACAACATGAAAGCAAAGAGGAAGTAGGAACAAGGCTTCAGAATAAGGGGCAGGCCCAGCTGCACCTGGCAGAAAACACACACACACACACGCACGCACACACACGCACGCACACGGGACAG
>NW_011494811.1:6275522-6296001 GCF_000754665.1 Bison bison bison
ACAGGTGTCCGGTTCTGAGTCACCCCCTTCCTGATCTCACATGCTTGGTCTGCGCGCCACACTTTCTCTGTAATTTCAGTTTCATCCACCTGGTTTCCTCCCCAAGCAGCTTGTGGAGTTTAAGAAGAAGAAATCAACAGTCAACTCCAAGGGCCATGAGAGTCATTCTGGCTGTGGCGAATCTCACGTCACTCCACCCCAGCCCACCCACCACTGCCCCTTCCCAGTCAGCTCTGGTGGCATGAACAGCCATAACATTCACCACTCAGCACTCCTCTTACAGGGAGTAGGCCCAGCTGGAGGCCCCAGCTGCTGATCCCCAGAATCTATGCCCACACTCACTCTGGGACCATACTCCCCAGGCCTACTCCCAGCTGATGCTGAGTATGGAGGTGGGGGTGCTCCCCCCAGGTCCCCAGAAGTCCTCCAATGGGCGTCTTTGGCTCGAGGACTCCCGTCCACCTGCCTGAACCTTCAGAGCTGCAGTACTGAGACTCTTCCTACCTGTACAGTAAAAAATCTAACCCCAAAGAGGTCTGGGCTTTACCCTTGGCTCCCAGGAGATAATCTCCATTTGCCTGGGGCCTTGAGTGACAGTGTGACTTACAGTGAGGGCAGGCCACAGAGAGAACCGTAGTATGATTTAGGGCGGGGCTTTGGGTCATGCGATACCAGTCGACCTGACAACTGAGAACAACTACACGGACAATCAATCAATCATGCCTACGTGACAGAGCCCCAGTAAAATCTCTGAATACCAGAGTTTCCCTGGTTTGTAATACTTCATGAAAACTGTTACACGTCAATGCAAGGACAGTAGCACACCCTGGCTCCACCGGGAGAAGACCATGGACGTTCAGAGTCTGGCACTGCCCTGGACTGCATTCTATGTACTTGTTCCCTTGCTGACTTCACTCTGTATCCTTTCCCCATAATAAACTGTAAACACCAGTATGATAGCTTTCAGTGAGCTGCATGAATCCTTCTAGCACATTATTGAAATGTGAGGGTGGTCTTGGGAGCGTTTAAACCTGCAGCTGGCGTCTGAAATGAGAGCAGTCTCGTGGCCGCCGTTTCCTCTAAACGTCACTGTTGCCCTAAGTCTTTTTACTGCCCATCTCTTTCCTTCCCAGGGGCCAGATCTGCATTGGAGCTCAAGTTCACCTCCTCCCTGGGCTCGCACTCAGGCATTTCCCCACCAGAATCTCTTTTGTGTTCCATCCCATCTTGATATCTCTTTATCAGGGGACCTGAATGAACACAGGTGGTCCGTGAGCCACCAGCACTAGAAATGCAGAATCCTGAACCCTATCTCAGGCTTGCTGAGCCACACGCTCAGAGGTGGGGCTGGCAGGGCCACCTGGGGGTGAGCGGCCCACATGAGCCAGGGGCCACTGGGCTGGAAGAAGGCCAGTTTCTGACAGCTGCTGCTGTGAAGACTCAGAGAAAAGTCTACCACCTGTGGGAAGTGAGCTTCTGACGCACCAGCAGGCTGTGGCCCTCGGTGTAACACTAAGTTCTCAGCAGCAGGTAGGATGAGTCCTGTGGTAACCCCAGGGGTGGGGTGAGTGCAATGAGTGTGGGAGCTGGCCCCACATGTTAGGCCCCTCCACTCCTTATCTGACACATCAGCCCATCACCCTCACACTCAGCCTGCTCTTCAGGAACCCACACTTCAGAACATCTCCCTGCAGCACCTGCCACCACATCCTTTTCCACCAAGATTCTGGGGCCCCAGCTCCTCTCTAGGGCTTCTTGTAGGCCTGCATCATAAAAACTCAATCAAATAACAAACTCAGGCCACTTCCTCTTTGCATTTCTTCATACAGATCTCCATTTTCACAACACTTCCATTTATTCCACAAATATTATAGAACACTTAGTTCATACCAAATACCTACAAGAATAAATGAGCCGTAACCCTCAGGTGGAATCAGCCCAGATACAAGGGACCAAAGAACCACAGATCTTGAGACTACAAGGTATTAGATCTCATAACAAGAATAATAAGGTGGTCAGATTAGTCACCTAGATATTGTCCTAGAAATAAACTACCGTGAAATCCAACATGTGAAGGCACTGCTATTGTGATTAAGGCGTCTCCAAAATTCCCCTGGGAGCTTGGTTGGTGTGAGTCAGTGCTCCTGACCTTGATGACCACATCTCCAATCCCTTCCTCCAAGACCTGAACCTAGATGGACAAGGACCATAGCCTAGCTTTTCATCTCTTTCGATTAGGGACCTTGTTAAGAATATGATGAAAGTTGTGGGCCCCTTTCTCCACAAGTAGCATCATACATGCAGACTTGTGTATACATTCCAGACAGTTCCATTCCCAGCTCACAGATTTAGCTTCCAGGATGTTTATCACAGCATTACTAGTATTAGCAATTAAAAGAAAAAACTGTCTCTCTACTCACAACATTTCTGACTCCAAATGTGTTTGGAGACCAGATATTTTTTATTGTGTCACAGTAATAAAAACATGATAAATGACCTAAATGTCTAATAATAGGATTAAAGTACAGAATGCACATATAATAATGTATTCAGAAGCCATTAATATATTTTTAAAATAACCTTGCTGACATGGTAAAGCTAACACATACTGCTTATCCTGTGACAGTCAAGATATAAGTTCTTTAATTATATTAACTCATGTGATTCATACCAATACTGTATCAGGTATATATATATATTTACTATGTCTGAAATTGTTTCTAACAAGATTTGCAGCTGTATACACATATTTTTATACACATTTTTTGTTGCATTGGGTCTTGTTGCTGTGCATGGGCTCTCTCTAGTCGCAGTGAGCAGGGACTATTCTTCATTGCCATTCGAGGGCTTCTCGTTGTGGTACCGTCTCTTGTTGTGGAGCACAGGCTCTAGACATACAGGCTTCAGTAGCTGTAGCACGCCAGCTCAGTAGTCACAGCTCCCAGGGGCTCCCAGATTCTAGAGCACAGGCTCAATCGTTGTGGCACACAGGCTTAGTTGCTTCGTGATGACTAGAGATTCTCTGTGATATTTTTAATATATGTCCTTTGTTCTTTTTCCAAAAAAATTCTTTTTCTTTCAAGAGTTGGAAGTTAAGTCCTCTCCCCTTGAGTATGGACTTGACTTAGTGATTTTCTTCTAACAAATAAGAGTGTGGTGGAAGGGACAGGGTGTGACTTTCAAGACTAGGTCATAAATGATACTGCAGCCTCCTCTTTGCTCTTCCCCTTGGATCACTTGTTCGGGCAGAAGCCAGTTGCCATGCTGCGAAGATACTCAAGCAGTCCTACAGAGAATCCATGTGCGGGGGAACTAAGGCCTCCAGCCAACAGACTGGTGAGTGAGTCACCTTGGAATCAGATCCTCCAGCCCTAGGTTAATCTCATTCATATGGTTCCAACCTTATGAGAGCTCCTGAGCCAGAACCGCTCAACTAAGCTGCTCCCAAATTCCTGACCCATAAAAATGGCAAAATGATGAACATCTTTTGTTTTAAACCACTAAGTTTTGGGGTAATCTATTATGCAGCAACAGATGAGTAATACATCCCTAAAATGTTAGTCACAGTGAGATTATGGGAATTTTCATTTTTAACTTTTTGTTTTACCTGTTTCTTCAAATAGTTCTTCAATGAACCTATATTAGTTGTATCCCTAAACAAGCACACATAAAATAACATATTAAAAAGACTGCTGCTGCTGCTATGTCACTTCAGTCATGTCCAACTCCTAGCGACCTCATGGACTGCAGCCTACCAGACTCCTCCGTCCATGGGATTTTCCAGGCAAGAGTACTGGAGTGGGGTGCCATTGCCTTAAAAGACTAGAAAGAATAAACAAAAGGACAGCCACCCACCATCCTGGGTTACGGATATCCATCAATTACAACCACTTTGTGATGTTTGACTTGAAACTTCTGAATCACCTTCTGCAATGTGTGTTCTAATAACAGCACAGGGGATGAATCTGTGAGAGGAGACTTTGTGACTCTGCAGGCAAGTTTCTGAGGAGAGCAGGTCAGCCTGCACTCCTTTCTGACTCCTGACAGAGTAGGGCAGGCTGGAAAGAGCCCTGGATCTGTGCCCAAGAGAACTAAGATCTCGTTTTCTATGTGGCTTCAGGAAAGTCACAAAGTCAGTAGGTCCATTTTCTCGTCTGTCAAAGGAATGTTGCTTATAACAACAGGAATTTATTTCTCACAGTTCTGGAAACTGGAAACCCAAGATCAGAATGCCAGCATGGTCAGGTTCTGGTGAGGGCCCACTTCTTGGTTCATAGCTGGTACCTTCTCACTATGTCCTTGCACAGTAGAAAGGGCCAGGGATGTCTCTGGAGTCTCTGATAAGAGCACAAATCCTGTTCATGAGGGTTCCACCCTCATGATCTGAGCACCTCCCAAAAGCCCCACCTCCTCATACAGTACCATCATTTGGGGGTTAAGGATTTCAATATACTATTTTTGGCAAGACAGAAACATTCATATCATAGCATTTATATAACATGTACGACTCTATGCAATTATAAAATAGAAACATACTTCCCTACAAGAATGATTCTTGCAACATATGGTCTTCTGAATGTAATACCATGAACTAACAATTCTTGTTTTTAAACTTGTTTAATTAATGCTGAAGTATTTTGAAATAAATTATAGATATTATGATATTTTTACTCCCAAATACTCTCTTTAAAAAGAACATTTTCCTGCATAATTGCCTGACATTTTGGCCAACCAGACAGCAAGAAAATTCATCCAATAAAATTTCAGAAATGACTGCCTTCCCCTCGCATACACCTTGCTTGTAAGCCTAGGTTATCTGGATCCTATAATTTAATGGCAATTACAGTTGATTGAGGGCTTGATTGACAGGCTTTTTGCAAATGAATTGAAATGGACCAGTCGAAATGGAGAAATATCCATACCTAGCAACTTGCAATAAAATAGGTTTCTACCCATCTACAAGTGAGGGAGGATCCAGCCTGGAGAGGTTATACAAGAAACAGAAGGGAGCCAGAAAGAGAATTCCAGTCTCTGCCAACCTGGCATACCAGGAGGGCTGCTGGCTCTCTTTCCCAAATCAAGGCCAGAGCAACTAGAGAGGAAAACAGGGATTCCAGGAATCAACAACAACAACAACAATAGCAGCAAGGCATGAGAAGCCCCCAGGGGGATGGCTCAGACAAGGGCCTGGCCTGCGCAGTTTCCTGTACACAACACCAGACAGGCAGCCAGTGCTCCTGGGGGATGTGTGCTCCCAAACGGGACACTGTCACTCCTGCAGAAGGAAAACAGCAACCCACACATGCTACTACCTGAAGCAGAAGGATTAGAACATGAGCAAACAGACCAACATTCAAAACAAGACTCAAGTAGAATGAAACATGGAAGATAAAAGTGATATTAACCAAGAAGTTCAAAGAACCAGTAAAAATGTTGCTGCTGCTAAGTCACTTCAGTCGTGTCTGACTCTGTGCGACCCCAGAGACGGAAAGCCCACCAGGCTCCCCCGTCCCTGTGATTCTCCAGGCAAGAACACTGGAGTGGGTTGCCATTTCCTTCTCCAATGCATGAAAGGGAAAAGTGAAAGTGAAGTCGCTCAGTCGTGTCGGACTGCTAGCGACCCCATGGACTGCAGCCTACCAGGCTCCTCCGTCCACGGGATTTTCCAGGCAAGAGTACTGGAGTGGGGTGCCATTGCATGTTAGGTGTGTGCTAAGTCGCTACAGTCATGTCTGACTCTTCTCGACCCCATGGACGGAAGCCTGCCAGGCTTCTCTGTCCTTGGGATTCTCCAGACAAGAATAATGGAGTGGGTTGCCATGCCCTCCTCCAGGGGATCAAGCAATCAGTGTTGGATATGAAAGCTCTATTATTAAATAATGGCCACAGGTCCGGGGTGGGGTTGAAATAAGACCCAAGGACCAAGCCAAAGAGAAAACCAAGTATTAACAGACCTGGACAGGCAGATAGTGGGGCTGATTCACAACCTCCAATCCTTCCCCCACCCCAGTCTGGGTTTGCCGTGAGAGCTTTCTCATTAAAGGGCTTGATGGAGAAGCTGGCACCCCCAGGCTCCAGCGCCTTGCTCTGTGGTGCTTGCTTTCATCAGACCTGCACCTTCGAGGTCCCTCTCCCTTCCCATGGGGCCTTTTGGCCTAGCAACTCCAGGTGAAATTTCTCTTTTCTGACGCCCTACATGCAGGACTGGCTACACAATCTGCAGATCCCAGTGCAAAGTGAAAATGCAAAGCCGCTTGTCAAAAAAAAGTATTATGAATTTCAAGATGGCAACAACAGAACGTTAAACCAATGGTGTGGCTGTTCTGAGGGTGGGTCTGTGTGCAACTGCTCAGATTGCGTGATCACACACTCTACTCAGCCCACAGGGCCTGGGGACTCTGGGGCCTGCCCATCTCCACCCTTGCAGCTGGGGATGCATAAATTCCACTTTGTCAACATCGCCCCTGCCTCCCAGGTCATGTCTCCTTGCAGGATTCAGGCCAAACCTTACCAGAAATGTTGTCTTTTCTCACCAGCATCTTCCCATCAGATGAATAACCTCAGAGCAGCAGTTTCTTTGGGAATCTCTTGGGGCCCTGAATTGCTCACAGGCAAGCACTCAGACCCACTCAACCCTCAGCCCCCAGCAACAGCGGTAGTGGGCTGCCAGCAACCGTTCTTGGGGGATCTCATTACTAAAAAGAAAAAAGAGAAAAAATTAGGATTCATCTCTTCCCCTAGGGCTATCAGTTCATAAAACTGCATTATCAAAAAAATACCACTAGACTTAGAAAAATTTTGAGTCAGGCTAGGAAATTTTATTTATCTGCTGATTAATGATGAGGTAGTTCAGAGTCCTGAAAGCCCATGGTAAAAACCTAAGGGTTCTGGCATTTTGTGGGTTCTGATTTGGGCAGATGTGAAAGCCTGTGTGCTGAGGGGGAAGGGAGGGTAAAATTTTTATGCAACACAAAATTTAGCCATTTTAAAGTGTACATTCAGTGGCATTACCTACATTCACACTGTTGTGCAACATCACCATTATCCTTTTCCAGAACTTTGTCATCATCCCAAACCGAAATTTCCACTAAACAATCATTTCACATTCCCTCTTCCCCCAGCCCTTGGGCATCTCTATTCTACTGATGGTCTCTAGGAATTGTCTGTTCTGGGTATCTCACGTAAGTAGAATCACACAATATTTGTCCTTTTGTGTCAGGCTTATTTCACTTAGCATAATGTTTTCACTTGTCATACATGCTGTGGCATGCATTAGAATTTCACTCCTCTTTATGAGTAAATAATATTTCATTGTATGTATGCATCCCATTTTTTTTTTTTATTCTTTCATCTGTTGATGGACAGGTGGGTTGTTTCTACATTTTGGCTATTGTGAATAATAAATAATATGTGAATATTAGTATACAAACATATGTTCAAGTCCTGGCTTTTGATTTCTTTGGGTATATACCTAGAAGTGGAATTGCTGGATCATATAGTATTTCTGTGTTTAACTTTTTAAAGAATCACCAAATTATTTTCCACCACACCTCCATTAGTTTATATTCCCATCAGCACAAGGGTTCCAATTTCTCCACATCCTCATTGACACATTATCTTCGGAGTTTTTGTTTTGTTTTGTTGTTTGTGTCTATAATAGATGTCCTAATGAGTGTAAAGTAGTATCACATTGTGGTTTTGATTTGCATTTCTCTAGTTACTGACATTAGCATCTTTTCATGTGCTTATGGTGGAGAAGGCAATGGCACCCCACTCCAGTACTCTTGCCTGGAAAATCCCATGGACAGAGGAGCCTGGTAGGCTGCAGTCCATGGGGTCAAGAAGAGTCGGACACGACTGAGCGACTTCACTTTCACTTTTCCCTTTCATGCATTGGAGAAGGAAATGGCAACCCACTCCAGTGTTCTTGCCTGGAGAATCCCAGGGATGGGGAAGCCTGGTGGCCTGCCGTCTATGGGGTCACACAGAGTCGGACACGACTGAAGTGACTTAGCAGATGTGCTTATGGGCCATTTACCATTTCTGAATTGCACTTTTGTTGTTGCATTTTCAAAGTTTTTTATATATTCTGGATATTAGTCCTTTATCAAATATATGAGTTGAAAATATCTTCTTGCATTTTGTGGACTCCTTTTTCATCCTTTTGTTAGTGCCCTTCGATACATATAGTGGGGAGGTTTTTGAAGAAATAATACTCACATAGCAGACTACTTATGCCTAAAAAGGACGCAAGACATTTTGCATTGGCCTGCCCACCTCAGATCTACTCTCCAGCCTTTTCCACCCTGTGTCTGTCACCAGGTGACTGGCTTCTAGGTGCAGCTACGTTTGATTCCCTCGCCCTCTGATTTCCCAATTGGTTAGGTCAACAGGAGATACCATCAGGAGACCTGCAGGACCACATGTTGGCTGTGCCTCTACCAAAGGTGACAGCTCCTGTTAGGCAGCTCTGCTGTCTCTAGGTCTGAAGCTGGCTCACCCTCTTCCACCTTAAGGCCTTTCAGCTTTAGGTGCAGGAATGACTCCCTACCACTCCCTACTATGACTCCCTACTAGCTCACAGATACTGGACCATGCATATTAGTTTTCCTTAACCCTGTGTAGGGGAAGAAAGCCTCCTCGGGGACCCTCTCAGGGTGACTCTGAAAATTAAATTGACAAAGACAGATGAAGAGAAAAAGCATAGAAATTTTATTAAATTTTTACATGTACCTGGGAGTCATCACAAGAGGATCAAGACCTAAAGAAGTGAATAGAGCAGGAAGCTTTTATAACCTTTTAGATCAAGAAACAGTAAATTTGTCAAGATTTAACAAAGCATAGGGATTTGAGCTTAGAGTAGTAAATAGTGAAGAAGTAACTGGGAAGTAAGGGCTAGTTTAACAAGAGTTTTGGTACAGATTTCTTGGCCCCAATTCCCATCTCTAGTGATAAAAATATTCCTCCTGGTACATGAAGAGTACCTTTCACATAGGACTTCAAAATGCTAAGGTGCCATATTTTAGGGTAGCTTGTCCTGAACCCCATCACCTGCCCACAGCTTTATAAGCAGCTCCTTTGTTAAACTCTCCTCAGTAACTCCATTTGAACATTTCCTGTTGGAACACTGACTGATAGAAATGAAAACACTTTGGAGACAGGAAGACCAGTGTTCAAGACTTGGCTTTACTGCTCAATAACCAGCAAAGAACCTTGCCTGGAGAATCCCAAGGACAGAGAAGCCTGATGGGCTTCCATCCATGGAGTCACAAAGAGTCAGACATGACTAAAGCAACTTAGCACACACCTAACATTTTTACTGGTTCTTTCCTGGGCAGGTTCAACTGTCTGAGCCTCCTCTTCTCCAGCTGGCAGGCGGAGGTAACGATCCCTACCAAATAGGGCTGTTGGGAGGATGGAATGAAAGAGCAAACGTGAATGCCCAGCATACAGTATATGCTCAGCAAATGTTAATTCCCTTTCTTTTGCTGGGCAAAGCTGCTCCTTGTCCACTCTCCCAGCCTCCTTCTGCTTCCCAGTTCTGCTGCCCTTACTTAAAGCTCCTATCTTGATGCTTCACCACTGGTCTGGTCAGTCCTCTAGGTCTCTTCCCTGTCACCTAAATAGCCCCACAAACATCCTTACAGACACTGTTTAAAACAGCACACTCAATTGTGCCATTACTTTAGAAGTCTTCCTGCCTAATGAAGTGGGTGGGAACATGTTACCCAACAAATTCATCCCATTCCTTTACTCATGCAAACATGACAGTCCCAGGTAAGAAACGTGCATAACTCCGTTAAAATTTCCAACTCCATTAAGTGTATGTAAAGCCAAGAAGAAATGCTCAGGACACTTGGCTAGTAGTAATTCTCCCATAATCTGGCCTGTAACAACTTCTGAAATCCTGCCAGATCTGTGCTAGGGTGGTAGGAGGCAGCACAGGACTGAGAATGTGGCCTCTGGAGTCAGTCTACCTGGGTTAAATGCCAGCACCTCCACTCACTAGCTGTGTGACTTAGGCAAAGAACCAAATCACTCTGATCCTTCGTTACCTCACCTATGAAATCAACGGTATTCATGCCAACCTCATAGGGATGGGGTGGTAATTACATAAATAACCCACTATAATAATAAAGTGCTTAGTACAGTTTCAAGTACATGAGTCACACTCAATAAAATTTAGCTAATATTTCAATTCTATGCCACATTAGTGTACTTAGAAGGATTCACAGTGTACAGTGAAGGCAGGCACTACCAGCAAATGTTTTATCATACTGGTCTTAAAATAAGGTTCTTTTTGTTGTAAAAGTAATGACTATTCATAGTGTAAAGTTTGGAAACTGAAAACGTATACAGAAAAAAAACAAAAGTCACCTGTAATCTTACATATGAATATAACCACAGATTCTTTTCAGTGATTTTCCTTCAGGATCTATATACATTTATTTTCTTTCATGTGTATTTGTATTTACAGTTGGGTAGTTTTATAGACCAAGAATTTTTATACTGATTTATCACTGCCGTGACCTTTTCCCCATGTTATTGATCTTCTAAACCATGATTTTTAACTTAAACTCTATATTGGTTTAGTTGTACATACATCTTTAAAATCACGTACTGCATAAAACAACACACTAAGGTAGAAATATGACTTTCTTCCGCTCTTACATTTCATGACATAATGTATTCAAAATCTTCCCATGTCTCTTTCACATTAGCGTCTCTATCTTCCCCAGAGCCACTTTTTGAGTCATCTCACCATTTTCTGGAGTACATTACCTTCTCTTCCATCCAAATTGTTTGAGTTATAGCACTTTTTGGATCTACTTTCTGTCACTGGAAATTTTATCCTAAACCACAAGTAGGACAGTTAGTTCCACCGAAAACAGTTCTGCTTTTCTTTTGAAATACAATGCTAAATAATAGAAGTTAGGTTTTTCACGTGCCATGTAATCTCTACAACATACTTATAATTGTTTTGTTTTGTTTCTTCAAATGTTACATTTCTAACAAGTATTATATGGACACAACAGTCAAAAAGAAAGGTGATTTTTAACTGATAAATGATTTTCCTTCTTAAGATAGAATATACTTAATCTGTCCCCTATTAATGGATAGTTAGATTGTTTTCCTTCTTTCATGGAGTTTATTTTCAAAATGGCTTGAAGAAGAACTTGGGGAGAGAGAAAAAAAAATCAAGATATACTTCAAGAGATAACCTCTATTTTTGACTGTTCTTCACAGCATCCCTCTGACCTCGTCCTACCTCCTTTAGAACTAATGTTCTTTGACTCTCACTAGTGCTCGGGTGGCTGAAGCCCCAGGCCCAGGCATTGTTCAAGGTCATGGAAAGAGTGGATATGGGGCAGGGCAATAGTTTATCAAGCAGCTCTGCTCAACTCCAAATCCCCAGGAGCTGCCAGCAGCAGGGACACAGCCCAGCAGGCAGTTGCTCAAGCCTATACTTCCCCAAGTTTCTTCAGGCCAGCGTCCCACCCCTTTGCCCCTTCATCATGTTATACAAATCAAGGTCGCAGGCCTCCAGGGAGTCACCAACTAAAGGCAAGTCAGGACTGAAAAGAGAAAGAGACTAGAGCAGGGATAGTCAGCAGGGATAACCAGAGGCCTCTGGCCAATGATGTGCCACCTGGGATTGGAATATCCCAACACACAAATACACCACTGACAGGGGACAGTCAGGGACACTGACAGTTGCTAATTTGGGGTCTGGGGATGCATAGAAGAAAACAGATCATTTCTTTCCTGAAAATTCTGCCTAATATCTCCAGAATCTACACAGCCACATACCTAGTGGCACGGTGAGTTTTTCATGGTGATTGAGCAGTTAGAGTGTTCAGAACCAAGTGAGAGTTCAGAAGCAGCTGAGAAAGTTGGGTTCTGCCCAGAGGTGTGCTGGTAAAGGTTTAACAGCAGGCTGTCTTGTGTGTGGAGTTTGGGGAGCAGGAGCCATGGTCAGTGGCATTTGCCATTTTCTATGGTGTGCATACTCCCATCTTGGCCAGTTTCAAGCTGACCAACACGATGTCACTGAATACAGAGTTGTAAAGAGATATGCATTATGTAGTGTCTCCACCATACAGATACAATAGACAGAAATAACTTCAAGAGCAAGGATAAAAGTATATATAGTAAAATAGTTAAGATGTGATCCTTTATGTATTTATTACCATTGCTTTTAATGTAACTTGTTTAATTGTAAGCTTACATAATTAACGTTTAATAATAAGTGTTTGATGGCTTGCAAAATTTCTGAAAATCGATCAGCTTTCATTAGCTTGTACCAGACAGCACACCATTTTGCCTGTCACTGGTGTTTCTTAGTCCCCACTTCACTGTAGACTTGGGAGAGCAGCCTTGGCCAGAGTTAAAAAGCCATGTTGAATTTGAATGGCATTTGGACTGTTCCCTCATATTCCTATTTCTCTGATGACATAACCTGTGTTAGTCAGGATTCTCCAGAGAAACAGAAACAATGGGATATACATAGATGACAGACAGAAAGAGTGAGAGAGAGTCGGGGGGGAGATAAGAGGAGATTTATCAAAAGAATTAGCTCACATAGTGATGGAGGCTAAGAAAACCCCACAATCCACTGTCTCCAAGCCAGAGAACCAGGAAAGCCAGTGATATAAGACAGTCCAAGTTCAAAGACTTGAGAATCAGGGTGGCCAAAGGTATAATCCCCAGTCCTAGGCTAAAGGTTTTAGAGTCAGTGGTCACTGCTAAAAGTTCCAGAGTACAAAGACCCAAGAACCTGGAGCTCTGATGTCAAGGGCAGGAGAAAATGGACATTCCAGATCAGGAAGAGAGTCAGAATTCACCCTTCCTTGGCCTTCTTGCTCATTCAGTTCCTCAACAGATTGGATGACGCCTGCCCAACGAGGTGCAGGCAGAGCCTCTTCACTCAATCTGCTCAATAAAATGCTAATCTCTCCAAGAAACACCCTCACAGACACACAGAAATAATGTTTACCAGCTATTTGGGCATTCCTTTATCCAGTCAAGTTGACACATAAAATTGACTGTCATACAACAAAACTCCTCTTTAAAATTTGTTTTAAGTATAAAATATAGCACATATACAAATAAAACTGCATAGACCATAATATAACGAGAATTTGCTAATTATACAGTTTGCAAAGATAAAACATTGCAAACTCACCTGAAGTTTTCTGTGTATCCTCCTCATTATATCCCCCTCCCTCTTCCTCAGAGGGGACACTGTCCTGAATTTGGTGATGAACATTCCCAGGTTTATCGTCATCATTTTAGTACATAGTGTACATATGTACATGTGGATATACAGGTGTGTATACGTATGTGTATATAGTATTGTTTCTAGTTTCTTTTTACAGATAGGAAAACAGAACTCAAAGTCCAACTTGCTTGAATAAAAATATATTTTATTAACTTTTTTCTTAAGTGTCTGAAGAAAAGAACTCACTCAAAACAGGCTTAGAGAGGGAGGAGGGAGGAGGGTTCAGGATGGGGAACACATGTATACCTGTGGCGGATTCATTTCAATATATGGCAAAACCAATACTATATTGTAAAGTTAAAAAAAAAAATAAAAAACAGGCTTAGAGTGAAAAAATGAAAGTGAAAGTCACGCAATCGTGTCTGACTCTTTGCGACTCCATGGACTGTAGCCTGCCAGGCTCCTCTGTCCATGGAATTCTCCAGGCCAGGATACTGAAGTGTGTAGCCGTTTTCTTCTCCAGGGGATCTTCCTAACCCAGGGATCGAACCCAGGTCTCCCGCATTGCAGGTGAATTCTTTACCGACTGAGCCACCAGGGAAGCTTTATTTCTAGCCTAAGGACAATTTAGAATAGTAGGTGCACAACCGCCCATTTCTGGACTGGAATAAATGCTAACAAGCAAAGGGAAGTCTTCTTTAAGACTTTCAGATGATGGCCTGTCTTCTGTTTCCCTATGAATGCCATCAGCAGCAGACCATGGTTGTCACTAAAGATTTCACCTTCTGGCTTTTCATGATCATTCTTTATAAATGCCATTATGAAGACATCTTATTCATGATGCTTTACTAATAGCATTTTTTTGTCCAAGAGGTGAGAGTTTACAGTATTTCTATCTCATCCCTTTTAAAAAATGACAAATATTGACAAACATCAAGGCAGGAAGATGTTATTAACAAAGACTGTTGTAAGCTGAAAATCACAAGATGGAGATTTGTGATTCTTTATCGAACCTGATTATAAAAGTTTTTATCGAGCACTGTCAGATTCTAAGCTGGAGAGAGACTTCAGATTTATAACTTGGACCTAAATGGGCAATAACAGATATAAAATCTTGGAATTTAATATCACCTTTGAAAATGTTAAATTGAGAGTTTGAGCAGTTTTCACGTTATGAGCTGGCACACTGTAGAAAGCAGGGCTGTATTGATTTCTGATAGAAGAGGCCATCTCTCAAACAGATTTGAGCCTTTTCTTATTCCGTTTCATTCTAAAGACACATTTTAAGTGATGTCCTCTTCATTCCCATTTAGTGTATGTGACTTAATTGAAGAAGAAAGAAAACAGCTTTTCAGAGAAAGACCTCTTCCTGAGAGCCAGTTGGGGTCACTGCAGGGGTGGAGAATATAACTAAAACATCTGCTCAGTGACATGAAGTTCACATTGTAGATTTTTTTTCCCAAAATGTTCTAGTTCGAAGCAGATTCAAATCTGTGTCCTTGGGCTGTTTTTGCAGTAGAGTGCCAAGAGGAAAGGGGTCCTTTGTGTCACCCCTTCATTTTTTCACCACTCATCCCTGCCTGGAGAGGCCTCCTGGCCACCTCTGCCTGCCTCTCTTACTTGCCTCTCTGAAAATGCCATGCTCTCAACTCAAGGTCTTGGGGAAGGGAGTGCCCCAACTATCCCTGGCCTGGTGAGCAGTGAAGGACAAGGTCTGGGAACATGATTATCGGAGTGGAAGCTCACTTTAGCATCAACTATGCATGTTATGGGATAGATAACCAGGGTGACCTTTATGCTCAGGATTCCAGTCCAGTGGTGTCTGTGTAGAGACCCAACTCTGGTTGGCGAAAAAGTTACCCTAAGCGGTCTTAGTGTAGCCTGTGATCAAAGGGTGTTGGAAAGGAACCTCTACCCCCAGATATCCTCTGTGTTAGTTTTCTGATTCTGTTATAAATAACACAAATTTAGTGGCTTAAAACAGCACCAACTTATTCTCTTACAGTTCTGGAGGTCAGAGTCTGAAATGGGTCACATAGGGCTAAAATCAAAGGTCATGCTGCTTCTGGAGGTTGTAGGCAAGAAGCTCTGCCTTTCCTAGATTCTAGAGGCCGCCTGAATTTCTTGGTTTGTGGACCCTTCCCTTCTGTCTTTCAAGTGCATCAATCCCACCTCTCGTCTCTCAGCTCGTGACCCTCTAGCCTCCTTTATACATGGATGCTTGTAATTCCATTGGCTGTACATGGATAAGCCGAGCTGATCGCCACAGTTCATGATCCTTAGTTTAATCCATCTGCAAAGTCCCTGTTCCCATATTGTTGTTGTTCAGTCACTATGTCACATTCAGCTCTTTGCGACCCCATGGACTGCAGCACACCAGGCTACTCTGTCCTTCACTATCTCCCTATGTTTGCTCAAACTCACATCCACTGAGTCAGTGATGCCATCCAACCACCTCATCCTCTGTCGCCTCTTTCTCCTCCTGTCCTCAATCTTTCCTAGCATCACTCTTTTCCAATGAGTCGGCTCTTCACATACGTGGCCAAAATATTGGAATATTCAGCTTCAGCATCAGTCTTTTCAATGAATGTTCATGGTTGATATCCTTTAGGATTGATTGGTTTGATCTCCTTGCTGTCCAAGGGACTCACAAGAGTCTTTTCCAGCACCACAGTTTGAAAGCATGAATTCTTCAGCATTCAACCTTCTTTACGGTCCAGCTCTCACATCCATACATGACTACTGGAAAAACCATAGCTTTGACTATATGGGCCTTTGTTGGTAAAATCATGTCTCTGCTTTTTAATATGCTATCTAGGTTTGTCATAGCTTTCCTTCCAAGGAGCAAGCATCTTTTAATTTCGCAGCTGCAGTCACTGTCTGCAGTGATTTTGGAGCCCAAGAAAATAAAATCTGTCAGTGTTTCCAGTTCTCCCCCATCTATTTGCCATGAAGTGATGGGACAGGATGCCATTAGCTTTTTGAACGTTCTCATTTAAGGCAACACATTCTGGAGAATGGGATGTGTACATCTTTGAGAGACCATCTTCAGTCCACCACACCTCCCTACTGCTTCCCTGGTAGCTCAGCTGGTAAAGAATCTGCCTGCAATGCAGGAGACCTGGGTTCAATCCCCTGGGATTGGGAAGATCCCCCGGAGAAGGGAATGGCTACTGACTCCAGTATTCTTGGGCTTCCCTGGTGGTTCAGATGGTAAGAAATCCACCCGCAATGTGGGAGACCTTGATTCTATTCCTGGGTTGAGAAGATCCCCTGGAGAAGGGGAAGGATTACCCACTCCAGTATTCTTACGTGGAAAATTTCATGGACAGAGGAGTCTGGCAGGCTACAACCCATGGGATGACAAAGAGTCAGACATGACTTTCACTTTCTTTCATGCCACTTGAGAGACATTGCTTTGGGTCTTAAATTTCATTTAAGAATCTCTTTTAAAACACAGACACTCCTGGTAAAGGTGATGCCAAGAGTACTGGAGAAAGCCCTGGCCTGCTCTTGAGTTCCCTCTGCTCTTAATTCTGCTATCCAATAAGGCTGAATTACATTGGCTTATGGAAGCTCCCACCCTGGCCCTAAAAACCATGAGACAATGAAGAAAATAAGATGATAAGATTATATGAGTGAATTCATCCCTAAACTGATCAGATAGAGATGCCCAGAGTCACCTTAAAGAAAGAAAATGAGCAGGAAGCCCCCTGTGTAGCCAGATCCAAGGAATTACCCTGAAATGTCTCAAGTAGAAGCAAAGTGGTCTGACAAAGAAGCATGGGAATGAAGAGGCACAACACTCACAGGCCTTGTGCCAGGCTCACTGTCCACCCATCAAGATCCACTCTCTGCCTTCTCTGCCTCACTCTGTGATCTAAAAAGCTGGTCTTTGTCGAGCCTTTTGTCTTCCAGTTGTGTTCAGCCAACTGGAGGCCATGTGTGGGATCAGAAGGCCACAGGAGAGATGGGCAGGAGTATTTCTTCTCCCAGTTCCCTCCCCACGAGACTGTTTTGGCAGGGACTCTCTTCCTTCATCAAAGGCCATGGATCATGTGGAAATGCTCCCCTTAGAGCTGCAGGTAAAGCTCTCTCCAGGTTCTGGTAACTGCTTCCAAAAAGGAAGCAGTGGAAAACACCACTGGAGGCAGTCATTACTTCCAGAGTTGCCAGACTGGAGACAGACTAGGGGTGATTCATCATCCCTTGTTGGTTTTGAAATATGCTTGAAAAGAACAGTCCCTTCTTCAAACTCTCAAATTACTATTCCCTTTTGAGAATGCTGTTTAGTATTTTCTTCCTAGACCTTGTCTGATACCTGCCTTGTCCTACCACTGCCCTTTCTGATAAGAGGATGTGCCTAGCCATTGTGCCTCAGACTTTCACACTCAATGCCTTTGAGCTCTGGTCATTCTGTAGTCTCCCCTGTGGAGTTCTAGGAGACTTGAACAACCAGCCAGTCTCTTGATTCTCCATGAAGCTTCTCACCCTATTCGAGAGAAGGCACTGGTCAGGCTAAAGTCAGCTTAGCAGGTTTGTGTCTTATTATACATTAATAAATTGGCTTTTTTGGAGGGGGTTATAGTTCTCTTTGAGCTATGTTACTATAAGTCATCATTGCTGCATCCAATCAAATTTGGGGCATAAGAAGAAAGAG
This sequence comes from Bison bison bison, assembly GCF_000754665.1. NCBI lineage: Eukaryota > Metazoa > Chordata > Mammalia > Artiodactyla > Bovidae > Bison > Bison bison. The sequence continues at coordinate 6,293,405 of NW_011494811.1, forward strand.
TGTCTGAACTGTTAAAGCTGGAAACAGACCACGCCAGACCACAGGGAATGCACAAAGGTCAGTGCCACCTTGCAAGGCCTCCTGGTAGCCAGGCCCTCCTCCAGGCATCTCCTGTGATGTCTGTCTCAGCACACACTTGCTTTTAGAGTTCTACAGCCTTTAATATCCTCCCGGAGTTCACTGCTAACAGTGTATGATCCTCCCACAGACTGTTATCAGCTAACACCTTGCAGGGATTATGACAGCTGGCTCAGAGCAGGAACACATAGAAATGGGACATGGCTCAAAGCCTGGAGTGGGGAAGGAGGTAGGAGGGGAGAGGTGGGGTGAACTTGAGGCAGGATGAAGCTGACAATAAAGGGGTGGTCAATTTGACTCATGTTACTCTTTTGCAGCTGTTCCCTGGAGCTCTTGATCCCTGTTCCCTCTGTCGGTCCAGGTGTTAACCTTGGCTCTGCCACTAACTACCTGTGCAATCCTTATCTTCTTCAGATAATGGTTTCTTCAACTGAAAACAGAATGCTGAAAATCCATGAGTCTATTCTACACATATTTAATGTTACATTCAAGTATTTTTCTTTTTTTTTTAATTTTATTTTCTTTTTAAACTTTACATAATTGTATTAGTTTTGCCAAATATCAAAATGAATCCGCCACAGGTATACATGTGTTCCCCATCCTGAACCCTCCTCCCTCCTCCCTCCCCATACCATCCCTCTGGGTCGTCCCAGTGCACTAGCCCCAAGCATCCAGTATCGTGCATCGAACCTGGACTGGCATCTCGTTTCATACATGGTATTTTACATGTTTCAATGCCATTCTCCCAAATCTTCCCACCCTCTCCCTCTCCCATAGAGTCCATAAGACTGTTCTATACATCAGTGTCTCTTTTGCTGTCTCATACACAGGGTTATTGTTACCATCTTTCTAAATTCCATATATATGCGTTATTATACTGTATTGGTGTTTTTCCTTCTGGCTTACTTCACTCTGTATAATAGGCTCCAGTTTCATCCACCTCATTAGAACTGATGCAAATGTTTTCTTTTTAATGGCTGAGTAATACTCCATTGTGTATATGTACCATAGCTTTCTTATCCATTCATCTGCTGATGGACATCTAGGTTGCTTCCATGTCCTGGCTATTATAAACAGTGCTGCGATGAACATTGGGGTACACGTGTCTCTTCCCCTTCTGGTTTCCTCAGTGTGTATGCCCAGCAGTGGGATTGCTGGATCATAAGGCAGTTCTATTTCCAGTTTTTTAAGGAATCTCCACACTGTTCTCCATAGTGGCTGTACTAGTTTGCATTCCCACCAACAGTGTAAGAGGGTTCCCTTTTCTCCACACCCTCTCCAGCATTTACATTCAAGTATTTTTCTAAATGTATATCCGAATAGCATCTTGTTGGGAAGTAGAGATTCAGTTTGATGTGGGTTATTTAGACTTCAGGTTTAGAGCACAGGTGGTCAAATGAATTCAGGCTTGGAACCCAGTTCTACTACTTACTGGGTGACCCTAAGAAAGTTATTTAATCTCTCTGATCCTTAAGTTCTTCATCTCTAAAGCAAGAAAATGCTTCCCAGCTTGCACAACTGTGAGGGTTATATGAGGTAATGTCTATGCATCCTGGATATAAGCCAGGATCTCACACCCCCCAGAGTCTGCACAGAGTTACAGTTGAAGACATTTCTAAAACCAAATGTAATTTATAAAGTTTTCTAATCTTACTAGCAGCACTCAAAGAACATAAAAGGGGATCCAATTAACTTGAAGAACATAAAAGGGGATTCAATTTATAAACCACAGCAACATTTCTTAAAATAATATTTTCCTCTTCTGTCCAATTCCCCTACCTCTCACCCACTACTACTCCAGAATCTCAACTCTAGAAATCTCCCAAAATTCTCCATAACACTAGACTTCACAGATTTGGCAAAACAAAACAAACAAGAGAAAGGGATGCCCAGTTAAACTTGAATTTCCGATACACAACAAATCCCTTTTTCAGTACAGGGATTTCCCATGCAATATTTGGGACATCAGTTCAGTTCAGTCGCTCAGTTGTGTCTGACTCTTTGCTACCCCATGAATCACAGCACGCCAGGCCTCCCTGTCCATCACCAACTCCCGGAGTTCACTCAAACTCATGTCCATCGAGTCCGTGATGCCATCCAGCCATCTCAACCTCTGTCGTCCCCTTCTCCTCCTGCCCCCAATCCTTTCCAGCATCAGGTCTTTTCCAATGAGTCAACTCTTCGCAGGAGGTGGCCAAAGTACTGGAGTTTTAGCTTCAGCATCAGTCCATCCAATGAACACCCAGGACTGATCTCCTTTAGAATGGACTGGTTGGATCTCCTTGCAGTCCAAGTGACTCTCAAGAGTCTTCTCCAACACCACAGTTCAAAAGCATCAATTCTTCAGTGCTCAGCTTTCTTCACAGTCCAACTCTCACATCCATACATGACCCCTGGAAAAACCATGGCCTTGTCTAGACGGACCTTTGTTGGCAAAATAATGTCTCTGCTTTTTAATATGCTATCTAGGTTGGTCATAACTTTCCTTCCAAGGAATAAGCATCTTTTAATTTCATGGC
>NW_011494811.1:6296516-6304194 GCF_000754665.1 Bison bison bison
TTTTTCTGGAATTCTCTTGCTTTTTCCATGATCCAGCGGATGTTGGCAATTTGATCTCTGGTTCCTCTGCCTTTTCTAAAACCAGCTTGAACATCTGGAAGTTCACAGTTCACATATTGCTGAAACCTGGCTTAGAGAATTTGGAGCATTATTTTACTAGCATGTGAGATGGTGCAATTGTGTGGTAGTTTGAGCATTCTTTGGCATTGCCTTTCTTTGGAATTGGAATGAAAACTGACCTTTTTCAGTCCTGTGGCCACTGCTGAGTTTTCCAAATTTGCTGGCATATTGAGTGCAGCACTTTCACAGCATCATCTTTCAGGGTTTGAAATAGCTCAACTGGAATTCCATCACCTCCACTAGCTTTGTTCCTAGTGATGCTTTCTAAGGCCCACTTGACTTCACATTCCAGGATGTCTGGCTCTAGGTGAGTGATCACAATTATAGTCAAAGATTATTTGTTATTTATCTGAAATTAAAATTTAACTGGAGTCCTGTATTTATATAGCAACCCCACCTAACACCCAACCCACAAAGGTTTTTTTTTTTTTTCCTGCTGCTTTTCATTCCTCCCATCCCATGTTTGTTGCATAGGTTTGTCACGGTTAAAGCTAACAATTCCTAGAAAATAAAAATAGAACGTAAGTAATAAAGTCTAAAATTTTCCCCCCTTCTCCTTGGTGCTGCACTGAGTTTCCCTTGCTCAGAAGGTGCTGTGTGCAGAGGCCTCGCACTCAGCACTTGAGGCCAGAATTCGCGGTGTGACATGGCTGCTCTGACACCTTAGCTCCACCTACCGTGTACGGAAGCCGCGCAACTGACACTTCAAGATGACGGCGCAGGCTGTGTGCAGACCCTGCTTGCACACTACAAGCTGTAACCTGAGCCGCCCCGCTGCACGGAATCCCGGGAGAACTTGGCTCCCTCCATACTGATGAGCAGCCCTGCCCAAGGTCTTTGGGGACAGCACGTGTGGTCTAGGGCAGCGCAACCTTTTGGCACCAGGGACCAAAGGTTTCATGCAAGAATTTTTCCGCAGACCAAGGCAGACAGGGCAGATGGTTTCAGGATGATTCGAACACATTTCATTTATTGTGCACTTTATTTCCATTATTATTACATCCTCCACCTCAGATCCTCAGGCATTAGATCCTAGATCGTGAGGACCCCTGGTCTAGAGCTCAAGGTTATGCTGCTCCATTCTTGGATTGGAGAATAAGGCTTTCCTTCACTTCTGAACTGAACTCAGTCTGTTCTGTTGGCTCCAGTGACACCGGGCAGAGGGAATCCTTATTGGGTCCCGACTTGCAAAGGTCAGCAACAGGTTGTCTTAACTCACTGTTTCTCTTCCTTCATTTTTTTTTTCCTTCTACACTTTACCCAGTAGCAGCCTTCTCCATGGAGCTGACCCAACAAGAAGCATCCTTTCCTTTCCCTCCTGCCTCTCCTGTCCTCCTTCTCCATATCCACTCCCCTGATTCTATGCCTCCCAAAGCTCAGTAGCCAGGAGAACCCTGAGAAGGCAGGAGAGTTCGCAGCTAATGAGCACAGACTAAATTTTGGGGGGGTTAGGAAGTGAAGGCATCGCTCTCACACATGTCTAAGTAAGGTCCTTAACCCAGGGTCTGGAAGTATAGTAAGCACAGAACAAACACCTGCCCTTACTCCTGCCCTTCCTCATTACTATTACTAGGTGGACAACCAGTCCCATCCACCCAGCCCAAATCCATGGCCTTGTTCTCTTTAGCAAAGGTCCCCAATCTCCAGGATCTAACGCCAGGTGATCTAGGCAAAACTAACGTAATAATAGTAGAAATAAAGTTCACAATAAACTTGATGTGCCTGAATCATCCTGAAACCATCTCCACACCTGCCCCAGTCGATGGAAAAAACTATCTTCCATGCAAACGGTCCCTGGTGCCAAAACCTTTGTGGACCACTGCTTTATAGAACACTCCAGGGAGCTTAAAAGCCTCAAGGAGGCCTGTGCACCAAACTGGCCCCACAGATATATCAGTGATGATCCCAAGCCCCTGAGGACTGGATCCATACCAGCTCACAGTCTCTCCACTTCAGGAACGGTCTCTGTTCCACTGCTTGGAAGCCCCAGGTAATCGTTGCATCACTCTGCTCACAGGGTCACGTGACCCACTCTGCTGGCCACCCAGGAAGTTCAAGATTTCCAAAGCACCCAAGGAGCCAAGGGACCCCTCCTGGGACAGGGACCTCAGTTCTCTTTCCAGATGCTGAAGCCCCATTGCTGCTGACGGCAGTGATACCGCTCCATTCGGGGCCACCTCAGGGAGTTAAATTCCCATTATGAAAACAAAGCTCACTGAACTGGAAGAGAGTTGGTCCTGAGCGCCAGCAAGAGCCTTGCCTCATTCCCAAAGGGGTGCTGGGTCCATTAAAGCCTTTCACAGCTGATTGCCCACCTGTTCTTCATTTTCCACTTCACTAGGTGCACTAAACAGTGTCCTGGGGAGAAGGACCCAGCAGAACAAACCAACAAAATTGAGCATTTCCCCCTCAATCCTCTTTGAGGCAGACCCTTCAGGCTGACTGGATGAGAAGATGCAGCTTCATTTCTCTTTCCTTCTAAGATTGGGAATTCAATCTGGGACAGATCAGACCCAGGGCTTAAGAAAAAAATAAATGCCACCACATTCATTTCCCCTTATAACTACCAAGGGATTGCCCTACTGTTCTTTCTTCCTATATCATGGCTACTTTCCAAAACACGTACATTAAAAAAAAAAAGAAGAAGGAAAAAAAGGCTTAAAAAAAAAAACTGAGCTGCATGGGACACATTCTAATTTCAATTCATTTCAGCAAACATATGCTCTGAGGAACCAACCCAGCTTGGGGGATGCAAACTAGGATAAAGCCAGCACCCACCCTCCTGATACCCACTGTTCTGTGAGACTCAGATGTAAGTGGAACAAAGCAGGCTGACCCCACATCACAGGGAGGACCTGTGTGTGCACCGGGAAGTGAGTGGGGACAGGGAGCGGATGAGAGCTGGATTTAAGGCCCCAAAATAGGAGCAGTGGTGTTGTGTTTCTGCTCTGTTAGTTTTGTGTGTTTTTGTTTTCTTTTGTCTTACTTTCTCTTCCCCATCTCTTTTGTCATCAAGCCCACCCGCCTGGCTGTGAGGATGGCTGAGCCTGAACTTCATAATCCTCCACACTCCTCAACATTCCTTCCACCTCTGACTCCAGAAAACAGACCATTTTATCTACCTGTTCCTATAGGTCACTCTGTCCATAAGAGGTGTAATATGCAACATACATATATATTTTTAGTTGAGTATTTACTGTGGTAAGCACGGAGAAAGTGGCTCTGGAAAACAGCCATGAGCAAAACAGCTAGACTCCACCTTCATGGAGCTTACAGAGAGAGCAGTTGCTGCACATAGAGTCAGGGTTTTAAACACACACACTTTGGAGTTGAAAAGAGTTGGATTGCCTTATCTTGCATAAGACAGCAGGCCAACGCAATTCTCTGACTCAGTTTACTGATGTATAAAATGGGGACAATAATACCCAACTCAATGGCTTGTTATGAGGTTTAAACAAGATGTGCATAAGCACTCGGTGTATGTCAGCATTTACTACTAGTGTTTGTGGGGCTACTATCGTAACACATATTTCAGCACCAAAACAATAATGCTGACAACATTATTGCGCTTTGCTGTTCTCAAATCGTTTCACATGTGTCTGTTTCATTTCTCCAAGAACATCATAAGTTTCTTGAGGGCATGACAGCACTCAGCATACGGTAAATATTCAACAAAGAGCTGTTGGTTTTAGGTTGCAGGAGAATGTGGAATTTTTCTGCAAAACCTCTGAAGTTTCCATTTTAGGCAAGAGCAAAGTGGTGTCAGAGAATCTCCATGGCTGAAATGCCAAATGCACGCGTTTGCTCAGCGAACAGGGCAAAAGGAAAGATCAAGTGAATTCCAATTGGACTGTGACAGCCTCCTGTGACAGATAGCCTGCGGAGCAGAGGAGAACACAGCTGAATAAACCCGGGCACAGGGAGAAATGAGTGCAGCCAGGAGGAGGCTCGGCAGGATGAAGGATAGTGGGCCAGTGTGAGGCTGGAGAGGAAGCCTCATTACTTCCCAAAGAGACACAGGGGCTGCTCTTCAGGTGAAGTGGTGCTCAGGAAATTCTAGAACCTGGATGCATGATCCAATGAAACAGCTACTGATTGGCAACCACCAACTCAGAGGGAGGGAGGGAGGTGATAATAAATGCATAACTGAGCAATAGGATGCTTCTTTTCAACACCCACCCCCACCAACCTCCACCTTGGAGACCCGGGTCCCACCAGAGAGAGAAACCTGTGTGATACCAAGAGACTGGCAAATGTTTCTTTTCTGGGAGATCCCAGAGGTGCCTGGCAGATAAAACCAGGAAAATTAATGTTTACCCCTGACTATTTGAGTTCTGAGAATCAGAAACCTATTGGTTGGCCCAAAAGTTCATTTGGGTTTTTCCATAACACCTTGTGAAAAACTTGAAAGAATCTTTTGGCCAATCCAGTATGATACAGTGCTATAAGGGGCTTCCCTGGTGGCTCAGAGGTTAAGTAACCCACCTGGCAATACAGGAGAAGCAGGTTCAATCCCTGAGTCAGGATGATCCCCTGGAGAAGAAAATGGCAAACCACTTCAGTATTCTTAACTGGGAAAGCCCATGGACAGAGAAGCCTGGCGGGTGACAGACCATGCGGTCACAAAGAGTCAGACGTGACTTAGCAACTAAACAGCAACAACATAAGGGGATTATCTAGGCCTGTCCCTTCACTTTATTAGGTAGAAAACTAGTCGAGAGAAGTCAAGTGACCTGCTTCAGGCTGGGAAGCATTAGCTGGGAATCGTAGCTCCAACTGCCTGGGTCTGGGTTCATTGCTTGTTCTTTAGGCAAATTTATCCACAATTAGCAACATTTCTGTGTCTCGTGGCTGGAGTCTCAGCAGCACCTTGACCTTCATTCAAGCTAGAGTGGCTTCACCATGGTGCTTTCCTTTCCCAAAATTCTCCTCCAGCCTGGGTTACACGATTGCTTTGCCTTATTTCCTCCCTCCTGGTTCTAACCACACATCTTTTAAAGTGGGAGAAACCTTAGTGATGAGCCAACATTCCTTCCTTCACAGAGCAGAAGCCTCAGTCCAGCGTAGCTCTTGTGATTAACACTGTCATTATCATTACTATTATTGTTTGGGCACCAACGGCTAGCTAGGCCCAGGCAGTGACAGGCCAGCGACTGAGCTGGTCCCCCCAACCAGGCACTTAGAGCCCCTCTGTCCCCTGGCAGACCGTGCAGGCCTCCTGCAAGCCTCCCACAGCCAAAAACAGGAAGGAAATAAACAAACCAGTTGATGCTGGCCTGAGCTGAGTCATAGACTCAGACGGCAGAGTCTGAAGGAAGGTGCCTGGATTGTCTGGGCTTTGTGAGCAAACAACTCTGAGGCTGTAGGAAGATCTCTCCCTGCCCCTCCTGGTGACAGAGCCCCGCAGGTGATCCTCAGGGCCCAGGGTGAGCTGGGGCTCCTCAAACTGGCATTTTATTGCTGATTCTAAAAACTGCCCGTCATTGCCAATCCCTGTTTTATGTCTTTTAATTGTTTTTAACTCATGTGCTCTTTGCTCTGAGGTGGTTGGAACACCAAGGGCAGCACTTCATAAAATAAACAGATAACGAGCTGTGTTTGCTTTCCTGCAGGGTGGAGATGAAGCAAGCAGGATTCGGGGAGAGGAGACACAGAGGGAAGGCTTCTGAGGGTTTGCAGGCACAGGGCCTTCCCCTGGCAGGACCTTCCTTCCCTTGTTCTCCCTATAGTGTCATGCTGGGCTTCCAAGCACCAGCAGGAGCCAGAAAATTGGAGGACAGGAAGTTATAGGAGTCATTTGGAAGCATCTATGGGCTTTGCCACTGCCTAGCCAACCAGGCAGAGCCAGTGTGAGAAGATGAGAGAAAAGGACTGTGTCTTTGTGGAATTTCAGAGAATGTAGGAGAGGAGACATAGAATTAAAAAGAAAAATCTAGGCCAGCAATTCCACTCCTTGGTATATATATCTGGAAAATAAAATTACTGATTCAAAAAGGTACATGGATCCCAATGTTCATAGCAACACTATTTACAATAGGCAAGGTATGGAAGCCACCTAAATGCCCATCAACAAACAAATGAATAAAGAAGATGTGGTATGGCAATTACTCAGGCATTATAAAGAATGAAATGCTGCCTAGCAATGTATTGATAGATGAACCTAGAGAACATTATGCTTAGGGAAATAAGTCAGAGAAAGACAGATACTGTGTGATATCACTTACATGCGGAATGTAAAAAATAATACAAATAAATATATATAACAAAGCAGAAGCAGACTTACAGATATAGAAAACAAACTACTGGTTATCAGAGTGGAGAGAGAAGGAGAGAGGGACAAATTAAGGGTATGGGATTAAGAGATACAAATTCCTATGTATAAAATAAATATATAGATAGCAACAAGGATATATTATATAGCACAGAGAATTCCAGCCACTATCTTGTAATAACTTTTAAAGGAGTATAATCTGTAAAAATACTGAATCATTATGCTGTACACCTGAAATTAATACAGTATTGTAAATCGACTGAAATTCAATTTTTTTTAAATAAAGAAAAAGAATAATCTAGAATATCTTCCCCAACTCCAACTGAAAGGCCAAAACCAACCAGGAGTTGCTGACAGCCTCCACGTGTTCCTTGCAAAGGGGCCACTTCAGCCTGGTGACTGAGACAGAGCAGGTCTGGATTGCAGTCCCCTGCTCCGCTACTTACTTGATGTGTCACTTCAGGCCAGTGGCTTTACTGTTCAGAGCTTTAGTTTCTTCATGTGAAAAGAAGAGAAGAGAAAAGCAAAGGAGAAAAGGAAAGATATAAGCATCTGAATGCAGAGTTCCAAAGAATAGCAAGAAGAGATAAGAAAGCCTTCTTCAGCGACCAATGCAAAGAAATAGAGGAAAACAACAGAATGGGAAAGACTAGAGATCTCTTCAAGAAAATCAGAGATACCAAGGGAACACTTCATGCAAAGATGGGCACAATAAAGGACAGAAATGGTATGGACCTAACAGAAGCAGAAGATATTAAGAAGAGATGGCAAGAATACACAGAAGAACTGTACAAAAAAGATCTTCATGACCCAGATAATCATGATAGTGTGATCACTAACCTAGAGCCAGACATCCTGGAATGTGAAGTCAAGTGGGCCTTAGAAAGCATCACTACAAACAAAGCTAGTGGAGGTGATAGATTCCAGTTGAGCTATTTCAAATCCTGAAAGATGATGCTGTGAAAGTGCTGCACTCAATATGCCAGCAAATTTGGAAAACTCAACAGTGGCCAGAGGACTGGAAAAGGTCAGTTTTCATTCCAATCCCAAAGAAAGGCAATGCCAAAGAATGCTCAAACTACCACACAATTGCACCATCTCACATGCTAGTAAAATAATGCTCCAAATTCTCTAAGCCAGGCTTCAGCAATATGTGAACTGTGAACTTCCAGATGTTCAAGCTGGTTTTAGAAAAGGCAGAGGAACCAGAGATCAAATTGCCAACATCTGCTGGATCATCAAAAAAGCCAGAGAGTTCCAGAAAAACATCTATTTCTGCTTTATTGA
>NW_011494811.1:6304610-6349034 GCF_000754665.1 Bison bison bison
AAATCACTGCAGATGGTGCTGCAGCCATGTAATTAAAAGACGCTTACTCCTAGGAAGGAAAGTTATGACCAACCTAGATAGCATATTGAAAAGCAGAGACATTACTTTGCCAACAAAGGTCCGTCTAGTCCAGGCTATGGTTTTTCCTGTGGTCATGTATGGGTGTGAGAGCTGGACTGTGAAGAAGGCTGAGCGCCGAAGAATTGATGCCTTTGAACTGTGGTGTTGGAGAAGACTCTTGAGAGTCCCTTGGACTGCAAGGAGATCCAACCAGTCCATTCTGAAGGAGATCAGCCCTGGGATTTCTTTGGAAGGAATGATGCTGAAGCTGAAACTCCAGTACTTTGGCCACCTCATGGGAAGAGTTGACTCATTGGAAAAGACTCTGATGCTGGGAGGGATTGGGGGCAGGAGGAGAAGGGGACGACAGAGGATGAGATGGCTGGATGACATCATTGACTCGGTGGACGTGAATCTGGGTGAGCTCCGGGAGTTGGTGATGGACAGGGAGGCCTGGCGTGCTGCGATTCATGGGGTCGCAAAGAGTTGGACACAACTGAGTGACTGGACTGAACTGAAAGAGGCGGTGTGTGTGTGTGTGTCTGTGTGTGTGTGCGTGTGCGTGAGTCACTCAGTTGTGTCCAACTCTTTGTGACTTCATGAACTGTAGCCCACCAGGCTCCTCTGTCCATGGCATTCTCCAGATAAGAACATTGGAGTGGGTAGACATTCCCTCCTCCAGGGGATCTTCCCAACCCAGGGATCAAACCCGAGTCTCCTGCAAAGCAGATTCTTTACCATCTGAGCTACCAGGGAACCCCCAAGATAAAAATACCTTATTCATATCATTGTTGGAAAAAGCAAAAGATGACGGATAATCCAAGTAAAGTGCTTACTTTGCCTAATGTGGGCACGTGGCAAACACTAAATATTAGTTATTATTGTTATTATGTATTTAGTGCTGTACTAGGCAATCATAGGAGAAGCAAAAAGAGCCAAAATAGTCCCTGTCACTGAGAAATATATTCTCCAACATCCCATTCTGTCTCCTCTCTGCCCACCAAACCTGATTTATGCTCAGAAGCACCTCCAGGCAGTGCAGGGAGCCTGGATTTGTGCCCCAGCTCTGCTACTCTCCAGCCCTATGCCTCTGCACACATCACCTAACTTCTCTAAACCTCAGTGTCCTCTTCTGTAAAACAGAAATAATTATAAGGATTTTGCAACTTCATAAGATCATCATGAGGTTCAAATGCAATTATGTGAGAATATGCTGCAAAAGCTGTAAAATACTGCAAAAATAAAGTTATGATTCTACCCAACCTTATAGGTTTCACTCAGATGCCACCTTCTCCCACCTTTCTTATGAATGAAGTCCAACTCAAACTGTCTTAAGTGGGGATAAAAAGGATTTTCCTAGCTTTCACAACTAAAAAATTCTGGAGTAGCTGGCTCTGGTTTCCAAAAGATGACATTTTCAAAAATCTGATTCTTTCCTTCTCTTAGCTCTGCTTTCCTCTGTGTTACCTTTACTCTCAGGTAGGCTTTTCCTTTGAGCCTGTGACAAAGACAGCCACAAGCTGTCTGGACTTGCAATCTATCAACTTCACAACCCAAGTAGAAACCGTCCACCCATTTCTTGAATGTTTCAGCAAAAGTCCCAGAATTGAGTCTCTGGGGCCTGACCCATGTCCCATACTTGTCGGTGGCCCTTTTGCCTGTGGCCAGGAGAATATGTGTGCATTCTCAGTCACTCAGTCATGTCCTTTGCAACACTATGGACTGTAGCCCTCCAGGCTCCTCTGTCCAGGGGATTCTCCCAGCAAGAATACTAGAGTGGATTGCCATTTCCTCACCCCAGGGGATCTTCCTGACCCAGGAACTGAAGCCACATCTCTTAAGTCTCCTGCCAGGAGAACAGAATATGCTAATTGGCCAAACATGGGTCATGTGCCAGGTGATGAGGTTATTCCACCCCCAACCACATAAACAATGGATGGAGGTGGTTCCTTAGAAGCAAAGCAGGGTGCTGTTTCTAACAGAAGAGAGAAGGAGACTCTGGACAACACATGTCCACCACACACAGATATACTCTTGTATTTTCTGGTAGGACATAGGGAAAAGAAATGAGAGCCAGACAAGAAGTCACAAAGAGCAACCAAATATTTGCTTGGTGGTATGTGGTTGAATCAGCAGTTTCTTTCCCTGGAAAACTCTGCCTAGTAATATGACTTCAGGGAAATGAAGGTGCTGGCCATTTCAGGAAAGGAACCCTCCTCTCGCTGGGAAACACAATGGTGAATGGGAAACAGAATCCTACTTCTTGGTTCCTTAAAGCAAGACAGCATTTAATAGTGCATGAATGCATGCTCAACTATTTCGGTCGTGTCCGACTCTTTGGGACCCTATGGACTGTAGCCTGCCAAGATCCTCTGTCCTTGGGATTCTCCAGGCAAGAATACTGGAGTGGCTTGCCATGCTCTTCGCCAGGGGACCTTCCTGACCCAGGGATCGAACCTGAGTCTCCTGCATTACAGGTATATTCTTTACTGACTGAGCCACCAGGAAAGCCCTTTAATAAATAGTATTTGATGATAAAGTTTTGGCAAGACCACTCAATAACCATGATGCTGACTCTAATTCTTATTTCACTTGAGAATCTGCATAAGTCCAGATTTCTGGCTGCTATAAATAGGGGTCATGTTGTGGGCAGGCTGCCTGAGGCAGGTTCTGTGTGCAAGAAGGCAAATCCTGGGTGGGTATCCCTTAAAAAACACAGTTATTTCAGTCTAAGCCACAACATCATTGCAACCCAATTCCATTTCCCTTAGGGACCTGGCAGACTTCCTACCATCCTATCACTACTTCCACCTCCTAAATAAAACTTCTTTTACTGTTTTATCATATTAGAAAAGCTATATACACACTTATTCAGGAAACTCAAATAGAAGCATAAGGTCCCCATATCCTACTCAATCTTGTTGCAAACCTTCATGTCCTTTTCCAGGCATATATAGATACAGTACATAAGATTTTTAAGTGAGATCAAATTGCTTCATAATATATACTGGGAATACCTCTCTATGCTTATGATACCCTTATATAGCATCAATTTTAATAAATTCATGCTTTTAATTATATGAATGGCTTCCCTGGTGGCTCAGAGGTTAAGGCATCTGTCTGGAATGCGGGATACCTGGGTTCGATCCCTGGGTCAGGAAGATCCCCTGGAGAAGGAAATGGCAACCCACTCCAATACTCTTGCCTGGAGAATCCCATGAAGGGAGGAGCCTGGTAGACTATAGTCCATGGGGTCGCAAAGAGTCGGATATGACTGAGTGACTTCACTTTCACTTTCACCATAAATTACTTTTGTGGTCCCCTACTGTTGGACAGCTAGATTATTTACAAATGTTACTATTATGGTATTCTCTGGAGACATTTAAAAGTAAAATGAATGTACCCCTGGATAATGGGGCTACAGTAGGGAGCTATAATAGTCAAACAGGATAGAAAACATGGGACCCAGTAAAGTAGAGGAACTATAAGAAAAAAAGAGCTGTTCTCAGAAAAATGTTATTCCTATCTGACATCACGTAGACCACAGCTGGAATCCTGGAGTTTTTCTGGGCTTTGCTCCCGGCTCAGTGGAATTTTTTATTTGAATGACATAAAGATTTATCCATCTGGGATCCGTTGTTTCCATGTGGTAATGGTGGATTGGTCACTAATTCCATTAGCTTTGATTGTATATGCTTTAGTTAACTAACTAGATAATAAATCACCCCCAAAATTACTGGCTTAAATCGACCATCTTATTTGCTTATGGTACTCTAAGTCAGCCAACAGGGCTCTGTTAGGTGGTTGTCCTGCTCTATATGCCATTGGCTGGAGTCACTCATCTGGCTTCCTTTACTTGGTGACCGGGCAGGTAGGGCTAAAACAATCACTCACATGAGTAGCACCTCAGCACTTTACCCCATGGCCTCTCCTCTTTCCCCATGGTTAGCTCAGGCTTCCTAACAGCATGGAAGTCTCAGGGAAGCCAGACTTCTTACATTTCGAGGGCACTCTGTTTGTCAAAGCCAGTCTTAGGCTCAGTCTAGATTAAAAGAGGACACAGACTCTACTCTTGATGAGAGAAGAGGCAAAGAATTTGCATCCATCTTTAACCTACCATAGTAAACATGATGAAAACAAAAGGTCATAGGGTTTATCTGTCAGGAAGAAGAAATGGACCATTATGATGTTGCAAATTGCCAAGTCCCAAGTGCAGATTCAAGAGGCTAAAAGAGTTTACCCCAGGGAGACTTCCCTGGTGGTTCAGGGGCTAAGACTCTGCACTCCCAGTGCAGGGGGCCTGGGTTTGATCCCTGATCAGGGAGCTAGATCCTACATGCCACAACTAAGCATTTTCATGCAGCAACTAAAGAGTCTGAATTACAACTAAGACTCAGTGTAGCCAAATAAATAAAAGGTACTATTTTTTTTAACTTTAAAGAAGAGTTTGCCCCAGTTCTGAGCAATAAACCAAAGAGACTATTACCAGGGTGGACTGTGGGACATGAAATCCCTGGCAGAACTCACACTCAAGAGACAACACACTCATCCTGACCCACGGTGCCACCCACAGTGCTGGAGCCTTCTCCAGCACAATCACTGGGTCTTGGATTTCTCACCCAGCTCCTCCCTCCGCTGTGGAGCTTACTTGTTCCCGGACTCCAGCAAGGCACCTGCTTCTCCTTTTGCAGATCCCTGCTCATTCCTGAAGTATAGTTACTCATTCCTTAAATATAGTAATGTGAGTTCTGAGATCTTAGTGAGAAACTTTCTTGTTGAAATTACAAATACTGGTTCTGAAAGTGTAGATACGCTTCCTTAGATTAGCAAAATAAAAGAAGGTATAAGTTGTCCCATGAAAATAATGAATTTCCTATGTAACAATAATAATATTTTTTAAAATAATATTTTTCCATATGGGAGCCTTGAAAAAACTAAAATTCCCCTCAGGTCATTCGGTCCTAGAGGTCCAAGTGAATCAACCAGATGGAAGGAGCCTGGCTCTCCCCATAACATTTATTGGGATGGAACAGGGAGTTTCTTGGTCACTCCCACCTCCATCTCAGAGTTAGTTTCACAGTTTCTTACAGGTCTGTCTAGTGCTGGTCTAAATTTTATATCAAGTCATTTATTGCCTGATCCCCACTTGATTGATAAAAAATGCTGCTACTTGGTGTACAGTAACTCTGAAACAAAGCCAGCCATTTGAGGTTAGTATGTGAACAAATGGGCCACACAATGGCAAGAAGTTGGAGCCTCTATAATTTATGCACAATCTTGGGCCCAGCCATGGAGGTCTAGCTTCTCTGCAGAAACATACAGACTGTGGCCTCTTTAAAAAGGTCTTACACATAGTGTCTTTACTTTTCACTCTAAATGGATCAGATTAGAGCTGACCAGCTCTTTAATATTTAAAGTTTCTTTTTCACAGTCCAGCCTGAAGCCTTGTGCCTATGTGATTTGTATAACTCATATCTGGCTAATGGTAGATTGAGACAAATATCATCTTTTCAGAACTTAAAATGACTCCATTTTTTTCCCTTCCCTGTGCTTCCCTCCCACCACAAGACAGTGTTCTAAGAGCTAGGAGACGGACAGATGCCCACTTCCAGGGGCATCTATCTCTACCATCTACCCTACTTCCTCTCTACCCACTTCCATCTCTACCCCACCCATTCCTTAGGCTTTAGATTCTCTAGTTATTGTCCCTGGACCTCTGGGAAGAAATCAAGACATTATTTCATTTGATCAGGATCATTTAGAAACAGCAGAACCACTTTCTGCTCCACTGCCGCTCACAGTATTGAGATGAGTAAATTAAAGTAAATGGCTATTAGAGAAAGCAGGGGAGTGAATGTCAATGCAGCCCATGGATGACCTTCCTTTGGTGTCTTTCCACATCATGACCATTGTGTAGACAATGGGGTATGTGCTTTGGGACTTGTATGCCAGGTTTTGGCCCTGGATACAAGCTCTGGATGGCCTGGACCAAACGTAGGAAGATGGAGCATGAGGCCTCATGTGGTCCTCCCGTCCACTTTGCCACCTTCTAAGCCCAAAGCTAGCAGGTTTCTACACACTGAGCTTCCTTCCATGGCCTCAGGGGAAGAAAGTGCCCCCTTTTGTGGAGAGATGTTCTGTCCCTCATAGAAAGGGCCCCTTTACCAGTTATCAGGGTGTTCAGAAAGATTCTACAAAATAAGAGGAAAGAGATGGGAGGGGTGAGGAGGCATGAAAGAGAGAGAGAAAGAACAAGGATTCATTTCTGGGCTTTCTCACATCATAGGCTGGCTGTCAGCTCTCACTGAGCTGGGTCAGAACATCCCGCCCAGGCCACACCCTCCCTTCCCTCAGAAATCTGAAAGGAGTCATCAAGGGGCCTTTGACTTTATTCCCTAGCCTGGTCTGGGCATTATAAAATGACTTTCTCCTGGCTTCATGTTTGGCCTCTGGTGACACCCTGAGGGAGACGTTGCCTTTTCCTCAGTCACACACAGGCGCGTCACACACCCTCCCTCATTATGGCAAGATTCTCCTGCTTTGTGCAGGAGCTGTGAGGACTAAACACTATCAGTGGGGGAAATGGGGGCAAGGAGAATGGGAAGAAAATTACTTAAAAGGACTTGCAGTCTGAAGATGGGCTATTTTTTCATCTTTATTTTGAAATCATTTCAGACTTATAGAAAAATCCTTTTTACAGAAAAATCCAGGGAATTCCTGTAAACCACCTCATTTGCTTATCGTTTCCTATCATCTATCCATTTATCTTACATACTTTTTTCCTGAACTGGTTGAAAGTAAGTTACAGATATGATGCCCTTTTATCTCTAAAGACTTGAGTGTGAGATTCCCAGGGGAGAAAATGGACACTTTCTTTTATGACATCAATACATGATCAAAATCAGGAAATTATTTTGATACAATACTAGTACCTAACCTACACATCTGTTCCAAACTTCATCAGTTTTCCTAGCAATGTTCTTTACAGCAGTAAACAAAAAAGTATTGGATCCAGAATCCAATCCAAGATCCCCTGTTGTCAGGTCTCTGCAAGTTTTTTCCAATTAGGTTAGTTCGTCGGTTTTTGTCTTTCATGACATTGACATTTTTGAAGAATAAAAGCCGCTTATTGAATAGACTGTCCCTTACTTTTAGACCTTCTGATGTTCCTTCACAATTAGATTCAGGCTGCGCAGTTTTGGCAGGAGTACCACGGAGGGGATACTGTGCCCTTCTTAGCGCATCACATCGGGAGAGGCACGATACTGATTTGCCCCTTGTGATGCTAACTTGGACTGTTTGTTTCAGGCGGGGACTGTCAAGCCTCTCCACTGCGACGTTACTGTATTTCTTTTTGAAATCAATGCATATTTTATGAGAAGGAACTTTGAGATTGTATAAAAATACTGCTTTTCATCAAATTTTTACCCACTGGCTTATACCTCCATTGATAGCTCTTGCCTGAACCAATTACTACTATGAAGGTTGCCAAATGGCAATTTGGCCAGTGGGAGAGACTTCCAGCTCTCTCCTTTGTCCTTTTGACATGTCCAGGCAGGGCTATTTTTGAGAGAGGATGTTCCAGAACTTGTCCAGAATATTCCTCCAAACTATGAAAATTTCAATATCAATCAGGAATCTCGTTTTTAACATTATGACAAAATACACATTACGAACCAATGAATTTTAGAGTGCCAATGGAATAACAAAATGTTTGTTAAAGTGCATTGAATTGTCTCTCTCTGTACCAGACTCATATTTTAAGTCAAGGCTTGACTCCTCCCATCTCCCGGGCAGTCCGTGTCACACTGGACCTACTGAGGAAATAGCAGAGGAGACAGAAGGGGCAGGGAAGTGGGGGAAAGAGAATGCCAGGTGGAGAGGTGAAGGAAAGGAAAAGAGAAGGAACGAGGCAGACTCCTCCCCTCCTCCATTCAGACCAGCCTTGTACCAACAGCCTCCTCACGTGCCCATCCATACTGACTCCTCCAGGAAGTCAGCCCTCTGCTGCCACGGGGATTCGTGTTGGCAAGATGCAGGATATTTTGTCAGAGGTTAGAAACAGTCACCTTCATCTCACAAAAGGCACTGGGAGACAATCTGGGTTGCAATGGAAGCAACTCAGGTTCCTTCACTACAGAAATACACTGGAAGGGATGGAGGGGAGAAAACACCGGATCGGTGATGTCCCCATCTCTCTCCTCACTGGGACTCCCACCACAGGCTGGAGGTGCTTCTGGCAGAACTGAGTGCTGGGGAAAGCCAGCAATAAATCAGCTCTGTCTTTACTAGCCGGGGGTTGCTATGGCAATAGGAATACACTGTAGGGTTTAAGAGATGTAATTTTCTGTGATTCACTGTATATTTTTAGCCATTTTTCTTCCTGTATTATCTCCCTGTGGCAATTGCCTATTAATGCTGGTCCACACCAAGATTGGACTAAATGGTCCCTTCTCAGAAGTGATGAAAGTCCTGGAGACCAGTAAGTACCGGGGAGTTATGGCCCTTAGACCAAGGGAAACCTAGGAGACAGCCAGACTGGTTAAGGAGCTGGGTTAATAGGCATGGGTCATGCTATGTCTAAGGAAGAATCATGGAGAATGAAGGACCCCAGAAATGCGGCGCTGGGTGGCTTGGAATGGGAAACTGAGTCGCAGTACTCACGGTAGTCAGGGTGCTTGCAAGGTGTCAAGGGTAAACCTTTACCAGCCAGGAACAAAAACCCTGAGGAGGGAAGCTAGGACCCCTAGGGAAGCTAGCAAGTTCTGGACATGGAACTATAAAAGCATACCAGTCTTCTGTCAGACTAGCTCAAGCCTTACTACTGCGTGTCATTCTTTCCTTCTCTCCTTCCTTTAACGTTCTCACTCTCTCACCAAAAACTATGGAGGAGCGACTGAGAGGAGCTGGAAAACTCTACTGGTCTACTTGGCTATCTGTTAATAGTTATATGAGGAGTCTTTTCATTTCAGGCAACAGAAAATCCAACCTAAACTGTTGAAGCAAAATGAGAACTTACTGTCTCTATATCAAAAAGTTCCGGGCATTGAGCTAGCTTCAGGCACAGCTGTCCTCATGGAGCCAGATGACATCATCAACATCTGGGCTCTCTGTCACACCAAGTTCTTCTGATGTTTTGGTGTTTTGGCTGGAATAACATAAAACTCAGCTAACAGAGCCTTCAAGGAAGTGTGGTTTGTTTTTGTCATATGAGAAATCTGGAGATAGGTTTATTTTTCTCATCTAGTAAGTAGCCCAGAATAGGCATAAATGACATCACCAAGCAACAGTTCAGTAATATCATCAGGAGCTCAGCCTCCTTCTTCATTTCTGTTCCACCATCTTTAGAGTCATAGGAGGACAATTCCAGTTCCAGACATTCAAGGCGGAAAGAAGAGACTGTACCTAATTCTTTTATCCAGAGAACAGCAAGAGGAGCACAGCCTGGTCAGGAAATGCCTCGGCTCTTGGGCTTCCAATCAGCCTGGCCAAGACTTTCTTGGAGCTGAGCTCCAGCCTAAGGTTCTTTCTACCCAAATCCTCTTTCCTGTCCTCTCTCCTTCGGCAAGTCTCAGGCCTGCCTTGTTGCCTGAAGGCTCTTCTCACCAACCTCTGCTCCCCTGCCATTTATTCTTCAAAGGTGTCCTGCCAGGACTTCCCTGACGGTCCAGTGGTTAAGACTCCATGCTCCCAATGCAGGCGGTCCACGCTCACTCCCTGGTCAGGGAACTAGATCCCACATGCTGTAACTAAGATCCAGCACAGCAAAATAAATAAATCAATGTTTGTTTGTTTAAAAAAAAAAGGTGTCCTTCCCAATACATCTATTGCATACTTCATTCTATCCTGGTGTCTGTTTCTCAAAGGACCCAAAATGACATGCCTCTTGTGCCTGCTTTGACTCACTGTACGGACTATACCACAGGTATGCATGTTTCCAAAGATTCTTGAGTGTTAAAACAAGCAAGCAATGAAAAGAATAATTCAAAGTTAGGAGTGGGGCAGATCAAATGTAGACCAATGAGGGGGGCTGTTGACCTGACACTCAAAAAGTGAAGCCTCCTTCTCTGAGCAAGTTTCTGAATAGAAAGAAGACAACAGCCACTGCTGATCTTAAAGGAAACTGCTGCATTGCCTGTATTGGAGGTGAGTGGGAGTCTGAAACTTGCCAGGAGTCACACTGCAGGGCTGCAGATAGATTCTAATCATTCTAATTTTCATCCAGAAACTTTCAACACTACTTAAGCGAGGAATTGATTCTTTATAGAAAGAGCAAAGACTGCCACTTAACTCAGCCCAAGGGAGAAAATAATCAATTACGTGAAATACACTGGCTTTTGACAAGGCTCTCCAAAGGATTGGTCATGGGATTACCCTTGCTGCCCCCAGGAGCATGCGCCACAACCACCCCAGCCCACCCCCCTCACCCACTGCCTTCAGGCTTATCCAGTGATGGCTAACTGGTAGTACAGGTGGATGCAGCCTACAAACATGTTTGACTTGGTTCCCACAGTGTTTTGTTTTGTGTTGCTTTTTATAAAACTTAATTCATGTCCGTCAGATGGCATCATCGACTCAATGGACATGAGTCTGAGCAAACTTCGAGAGATAGTAAAGGACAGGGAATCCTGGCAGACTGCAGTCCACGGGGTCACAAAGAGTCTGACACAACTTAGCAACTGAACAACAACATCAGTTGATAAGATTTATCAATTGGGATATTGCACATAAAAATCTGGAGTCCCTGCTTCTCTTGAAAAATCAGATGATCTGGTTATACTCATTCTGCACATCTATTCCTGCGTCAGAAAGGGCCAGAATCCCCACTGTTTCTATCTTATTACACCTGTTGGCCCTGAAGTCTTTTGAGCTTATGGTGCCAGGGTTAAACTGCTCAGGACAGGAAACCTCCTTGATTTTGAGCACTCAGGTTCAGATCATGAGGCCTGGAGAGCACTGGGCTGAAGTTAGCTGTGAGTTCCTTAAGAAAAATGAGTTACTAAGCAAATCAATAGGTAATAAACCACTTATTACCTGCAAAACAGCCTAAGTACTTTATAAGTCTCCTCCCGTTTCACACCAACCTTGATTTTCACACCAAGTCAAGCCCCAGAGTTATCCCCAAGTACAGGAAAACTTCATGACCTGTCCAAAGTTAGAGAGCCCATAAGCAACACAGTCAAAATGTGAAGCCCAGACTCTGACTTCAGAGCCCACACATGTATCCACTACACTGTGATGCTTCCACCTGCCTCACAGGGTTGTCCGTGAGAATTATACAAGATGGTGTAGGCCAGGTGCTTTTTGTAAACTTTAAAGTGCCAGAGCAGTATTCACTATTATCCATCACTTGCTCACTGAAATTTTTTTTCAAAATTGGTGTTTCACCTAAAATTCACCCAATCAGTTGGGCCCCTTTCTGTTTCTTTCAAATTATGATTTTTCGTTTAAAGAGAATCAGGAGCTATAGGTCAAACATCATTAGTCCTATAGTGCCCTCTACTGACCACAGCCAGGAAAATTGTGAAATTCTAACAGGTGATAGTGACTCCTTGGACCCCTTGAACAAATGTTTCCAGAGCATGTACTTTGCCTCAGGCACTGTGCTAGCTGCCATGTGGCCTAGAGAGACTAGGAACAGAGGACACAGGAGGTCCCTTTCCAGCCAAGCCTTCCCTCTGTGATTTAGGGATAGGAAAAGGAACGCCAAGGTCAAGGGTGACCCCATGTCCCATTGTAACATCATAGAGAGAAGCTCAGAGTCAGACATCACTGTCAGTGTCTCCCTTAAAAGGCCAAAGCAAGCCCAAAACCATGAGGTAAATGGTGCCCCTATCCAGGGGAATGCAGGTAAACCAATTCTCTGGCAGGGAGAAACTCTGATTTGTAGTGTTTGTCCATTTTCATGGTGGAAATACTCCCCCAAGACCAATGTCAAGCTGTTATCAACATGATGATTCACAAGATTCTTGAAAACAGAACAACTGGCCTCTTGAAAGCTGGAAGGAGCTGACTCCAACACACCACTTCTTTTATCTCTCGAAAAAACAGGCCTTCTCATCTTCCTTCCCAATCAACTGGACTTGAGAATTTTTCCAGCTGGTCCACACTGATGAGCGGGGATACACCAGCCTCTCACCCCAGCGAGGCTGACACCCAACAGAGAAGGAGGACTGCCAGCTGCAGTGTTCCCTGAGCACCCTCTGATGGCTCTGCCAATGGTCGCAATTTACCTTCCCTCTTTCCAGCTCTGAAAGAGAATCTGCTTCACCCTCCACCTCCCTGTCTTCATCTCTAAACTCCCTGCCTCAGCCTGGAGGCCTCTACTCCATCAGAGGGCATCTCCTGGCTCCTAGAGGAGCCCAGGACTAGGGTGTAAAGAGGCTGGCCAACCCTGGATCTTGTGCCTCTCACTTTGTCCAACACAAGGAAGAAGCCCTGCCTTGGGCCCAGGAAAGGAGGAAAGTATGGGGCCATGGGTGACTGCAGGCAGCAGTTCCCTAAATGTCTCCAACTAGAGTGGTGAGCTGGGCAGAGCAAAACCCAGCTGCTCGGAGCTCCAGAGAACCAATACCCTGAGGGCATGTTTTATACTCAGCTCAGAAATCATCACCAAATGAAACCAGAAGAATGATGGCCCCAGTTCTCCAAAGAGCAGCCGCCAATCTTCACCTCCCATGAGATTAGCATTTCCCTCTGCAGCCTTTCAATCCTCTCATCCCAAAATTCTGGAATCCTAATGGATGAGGGAACCTATTAAGAAGGCCAGGTTCCACTCTGGCTTGTACGTATCCTTGAGAAAGTTTTTAAACCTCCTGAGGCTTGTGTTCTGAAGCTGAAATAGAAATCATCATCAGAGAGTGCTGTTGAGAGGATTAAATTAGAATGTATGTGAGAAGGACTTCACAAATCAGAGTGTTCTATAAATGTTTGTTATTTTTCTACCTGAGAGAGGTAGTTATGTGGGTTTTTTCCTCTCCTTATTAAACAAACACATATTCTCTACGGGAATTCTGAAAAAAAAATTTAAGCATTAAAAAAAATTTCAAATCACCTACAGTGAACCACCATGCACATTTGGTGTTTTCCCCAAGTCTTTTTTTTCTACGTGGATATAGATACACCATTGTTAAAAGAAAGGATGCAGATATTTATGACTCAAGGGTAGTGATCTCTCCCTTCTCCAGCCCACAGGCCTGACAGCAGTGTTTCTCTCCACCCCTACAAAGGGAAAGAAGGCAATTAGTCTCTCACTAGAAACAGGGCTTGCTGGGATCCCAAATAAGGAGACCTCGGAAACTGAACCTGTTCTTCCTGATAGAGGCTTTCAAACTTTTTGCCCTGCAAGCCATTTTGGAAAGACCACATGCCCTTAGGGGTCTCCTTGCCTGCTTACCCTGATTTGTAAAATCAATTTTTAAAAATTATCCACTGTACACAGGTTTGATCCCTGGTCTGGGAAGATTCCACATGATGAAGAACAACTAAGCCTGTGCTCCATGACTGTTGAGCCCGGGAGCCACAGCTACTGAAGCTGGACTGCCCTGGAACCCGCGCTCTGCAACAGGAGAAGCTACCACAATGAGAAGCTCGTGTACTGCAATGAAGAGTAGCCCCTGTTCACCGCGGCTAGAGGAAGTCCATGTGCAACAACGAAGACCCAGTGCAGCCAAAAATAGATAACTAACTAACGAATGAATAAAATAATGTATAGAACAGGGAACGCTACTTTAGTGCTCTGTGCTGACCTAAATGGGAAGGAAATCCAAAAAAGAGGGGATATATGTGTATGTATAGCTGATTCCCCTTTCCACACAGAAGAGATTAACACAACATTGTAAGGCAACTAGACTCCAATAAAAAAAATTTTTTTAAGCTTTTTTTTTAAATTGGGAAGCCTTTCACCTAGTAAAGCATATACTGCTGCAGCTCTGCTGTTCAAATGCTCGTTCTTGGGCGCTTTTCAATGTGGAACTGAATTTGCTGTAGGAAATACTTTTGAAAACCTCACACGTTTTTCTGTGGCTGGCCCATGAATCACCAGAGGAACCCATGTAGAACATCAATGCAAATCTGTTCCGCTGGGTCCTCTGTCGGTATCAGACAAAATGTCATGTTTTCCTCAACATTACCAAGATCCTATCCCTCACTTCTGCCCTAAAACAGGTATTTCTCTGGCTGTCAGAAGCAACCTGGGTCTTTCCCTCTCCGTTATGATAATGCTCGGGGCCTTCTGAGTCACCTCACCCTGACTTCTCCAACATTACACTGAGAAAACCAAAGTGTTAGTCCTTCAGTCGTGTCCAGCTCTTTGCAACCCTGAACTGTATAGACTGTAGCCCACCAGGCTCCTCTGTCCATGGAATTCTCCAAGCACACTGGAGTAGGTTGCCATTTCCTCCTCCAGGGGAGCTTCCCGACCCAGGGAGGGAACCTAGGCCTCCTGCATTTCAGGCAGATTCTTAACCATATGAGCCACCAGGGAAGCCCCACAATCCACTTGGGAGCAGGAGGTAACTTCAGGTCTCCAAACCCTTAGGAGGGACCTCAGATGCTTACACAACTTAAATGCACTGAGACGAAGGAATATGTCCTAAGAGCCACGTCCCAAATGCCACTTCTCTGTGGCGTGCAGGTACCAGGAGAGCTTATGACTAAGTATTTCCAGATGTTTCAGGCTAGATAGTGTGAAATCCAGGGCAGGCACTCTTCCCTTGAGTGCCGATGACAAGCCCAGCAGCCTCTTGCTACTGCTCCTCTCCAGACACACATAAATGCAAGGAGCAAAGGACACCTCCTCCACTGGTCCTTCCTGCTGCTGCCACAACAAAAGTCTTGGTGATTTCTGTCTCCTAAGAAAATGTGTAGCCCCACCCAGAGCACAGGTCCTGCCATATTCCTTCAGGGTCCCTGTGTATGAGAGGTCCCCTAGCGTCCATGGTAAAAACCTGGGCTCTGGACCTAGGCATGAATCCTGTCTCCACCACTTCCCAGGGAGTTTGGCCTCAGGAGAGGGTCTCTACCTTGTGAGCTTGAAGAAGGGGTTGTGAGTATGTCCCGCGGTCATTCGTGAAAGACTGCTTTGCAGGAAATGGTGATGAGAGATACAGGGTTCCTGAAACAGGCAGCTCGACACTTCACTCCCAAGCACAGCTGCAGCAGTAGGAGCCGCTGGGCAGGCTCAGCAAGGGTGGTCTCACTGCTCTCACATGCCTGTTGCACCTGCCTGTCTCCACTGAACTTTCACAGTCCCCCCGCAATCCTCTAAAGTCAGCACCAACCAATCAGGACTTTCCTCTTCTCTCCAGTTGAGCTGTGCTTCTGAGTGGGTAACCCCAAGGCCTTTCCCACCTCTTAACCAGGACTCCCTTCCTCAGCAGGTAAAGGTAAAGGTGGGCTTTCTCCAGCTCTCAGGAAAGCACATCACCTATTTATGATCTCCTCTTTGTAGGCTCACTTCCCAGCGCCCAAGGACAGCAATTCTCTGATTCCAGTCCAGGGTTCCAGAACTACTGCAAAGCAGGGTTCTCCAGCTCCCCCTCTACCCACCAGCTTGTCCACAGCCTCGCTTCCAGGGGCAAGAGTCAATGTAGACGTGGGAGCTCCAAGCCCTAACACCATCCAGATAGCTTCATCTGGTCTTCAGCTCTCACCACCAGAACATGGGACACTTTCCATGATCCTGACTCTCTTCACTGCAAGACTCAGATGTCACCTGTCACTGAGGCCACCCCTGAAAAAGCACACCCCCCACCATCCCCTGTCCCCCATTTCCTGTTGAACGCCAAGCCTAATTTTCCATGTGGAGAAGTTTTAGAAAAGCACTTCTCCTCCCAAATTCTCTCAAGATGTGACTCAGACAGCGTCTCCCTGCCAACTTCTCAGAGTCCTTCCTAACTCTCAGGAAGCCAGACTTCCGGCCCCTCCCCCAGCCCTGGGAGCAGCCGGAGCCCTGTGGGTGCAGTCAGATCGCGATGGGAACCAGCCATCACATCTCTGGTGGGTTCACATCTGTGGGGCCAGCACAGCAGTTACAGCAAAGCACTCTCCAAACATTCTGATCTGATAAATGGGGAGCTCTGTGGGCCCGTGGAACAGTCACTAAAGTTAAGTTCTTGTTGGTTTCCCCACCCTAAACAGTCTCTTTCCCCCGATACAGACAGTCCCGCAGGCCTGCTGACAGGAAAGCTGCGGAACCAAGGGAACCAGCTTCTGACTGGAAAAGTGAAAGGAGCCAAAAGCCAAAAGGCTCAGATTACTTGTAGGGGCTGGTCTGGGAGGCCCTCGTCCAAGCTCTCAGCTCAGAGGAGATGACAAAGAGACTGAAGACAAGGAAGGTGAAATCGAACCTGTCCTGGCAGTTGCTGATCCAGTCGCCACCGCAAGGAGGAAGTCACTGCTGCGTGTGCTTCTGAAACTTCCAGCCAAGACCCAGAATCGCAGAGTGGGGCCACAGCTTCTAGGCCAGCCAACAGGCAGCTGGGAACCATGGGCGTCAGCAGGCTGCCCTGGAGTGGGAGGCAGGGCCCCTGCACCTCAGGGCTGCCGGCAGCACCTGGAGGACGAAAGACATTGGTAAGAAGGACCAGGAGGCCCATCTGCTGCTGGGTTTGCCTGGACAGCTGAGCCAAGTTGAGGACTCCCACTCACATGGCCTGGTGGGTTTAAGGGAGAGGAAGGAGAAGGGGGTTTAACCTGGAGACGGACAGAGAGAGGGCAGGGAAGTGGGGGAGGGATGGGGAAAGGATGGAGGAGAGAAGGGAAGAGATGGGAGGGGACCCGGAAGGCAGTGCCTCTTTTTAGTGGAGGGGAATATTTTCCCAGTGTAACCCACCACACAGCTGCCCATCATGTTCACACAGTTATCCTTAAAAGCTGTACAGGAGAAAGTCATTTTTTTCACATGGCCTGGTAGTTAAAGGTCAGGGATATGGAGTTAGTCATATAGATTCCAATCCATGCTCTGCTTCTTCTCCCAGGGGTTGACCAGGATAAACATCTTAACTTCTCTAAACCTCCATTTCCTCATCTGTAAAATGATGACAGTAGTCCCTACCTTTAGGGTTATTGTAAGAATTAAGTCAGGTAATGTTTATAAAACATTTAACACAGTGCCTGGTACCTAGAAAACTTTCCCTTGCTACTATTGTCACAAGTGGTAGACAAGCATCTGGATAAACAAGGTTTCCCGAAGCAAAACTTTGTGGAAGATGCATGTCTAGCCCCAGGATCTCAAAGATACAAAAAAAAAACAAATTTCACAATAGCCAGTGGTAGGGTGCTAATGGTTCCATCTGTAGTGTTCGGTGGCTGTGGCTCGATCTATGAAGTGTGTAGGCAGATTCGTTGTAGACATGCTCCACCGTGACAACAGCAGACGATTTGATTTCCCTATTTCTTGTTTCTTTTTCTTATACAAAATTGTATCTGCCTCCCTCCAAGATGGGGTTTGCAAGGCCTGGGGACCTTTTAATTCACAAGAAGGACCAACAGAAGCAGGAAGAGCACTGACCAGCATGGCCCAGTGCCCCCAACCTGTTCCTGACTGTACCTTGGGCTCTAAGCCTTCCTGGTCCTCCACAGAGTGTGCATGGAAGGTGTGGAGAGGCCACGACACAGTCCACATCTCAGGACATAACCAGTGGTGTCAGGAAAAGGACGAAGTGTAGCCAGCTTGAGGCCAACATTTTAGCTCAGTTTTCACAAGGTCACCTAATCTTTAAATCGGAGAGGATGGCAGGTGCTTGAGCTATCCAGGTGTGATCCTCGATCCATGGCATGAGCTCAGAGGTGCTGCAAACCATGGCTCTCAAATCTCCCTTCTAGACCCCTGTCCCAACACCTGACATCTAGACCAAGAAGGTCATTCCTTGAGTCACAGGGTTGGCAAACAGGTGTTATTGCAAGTGCCAACTCCAAGTTATTGACATTAGATTTTGTTTCAGAAAGATTCTCAGGCCTTTTCTGGTCTCAGCGGGATGTTTCCAATCAATTAGCAGTGTCTGCAATGGGCACTGGAAAAGAAGTGCCAATGGTTTTGTACAGAATTACTGTCCTTAAAAAACACTTTGTTTTTATATTTACAGAGCAACTATATGGCCAGTAGAGAATGCGTGAACTTGTAATGACTAACAACCATATCAGGGCCTGGAGGGCATAGGAGGCAGAACAGGGACTTTATTACTGTTATTATCATTCTAACTTTTATCTTACATTGCAATATAGCTGATTAACAATGTTGTGATAGTTTCAGGTGGACAGCAAAGGGACTCAGCCATACGTATACATGTATCCATTCTTCCCCAAACTCCCCTCCTATCCAGGCTGCCACATGACATTGAGCAGAATTTCCTGTGCTATACAGTAGGTCCTTGTTGGCTATCCATTTTAAATATAGCAGTGTGTACATGTCCATCCCAAACTCCCTAACTATCCCTTCCCTCCACCCCCACCCCCATAACAATAAATTCATTCTTTAAGTCTGTGAGTCTATTTCTGTTGTGTAAAGTTCATTTGTATCATTTATTTTTAGATTCTGCATATAAGGGATATCATATGATATTTCTCTTTCTCTGACTTACTTCACTCAGTGTGACAATCTCTAGGTTCATTATTACTGCAAATGGCATTATTTCATTCTTTTTTATGGCTGAGTAATATTCCATTGTATATATGTACCACATCTTCCCTATCCATTCTTCTGCTGATCGACATTTAGGTTGTTTCCATGTCTTGGCTATTGTAAATGGTGCTGCAATGAACACTGGAGTGCATGTATCCTTTCAGACCATGTTTTTCTCCAGATATGTGCCCAGGGGTGGGATTGTAGGGTCATGCTGCTGCTGCTGCTGAGTCGCTTCAGTCGTGTCTGACTCTGTGTGACCCCATAGATGGCAGCCCACCAGGCTCCCCCGTCCCTGGGATTCTCCAGGCAAGAACACTGGAGTGGGTTGCCATGTCCTTCTCCAATGCATGAAAGTGAAAAGTGAAAGTGAAGTCACTCAGTCGTGTCTGACTCTTAGCGACCCCATGGACTGCAGCCCACCAGGCTCCTCCGTCCATGGGATTTTCCAGGCAAGAGTACTGGAGTGGGGTGCCATTGCCGTCTCCTTGTAGGGTCATATGATGGCTCTATTTGTAGTTTTTTAAGGGATCTCCATACTTTTCTCCATAGTGGCTGTACCAATTTACATTCCTACCAACAGTGTAGGAGGGTTCCCTTCTCTCCACACACTCTCCAGCATTTATTGTGTGTAGATTTTTTGATGATAGCCAATTTGACTGATATGAGGTGATATTTCATTGTAGTTTTTTAAAACGCTTTGTTTAGACATGATTTTCTTTTGGGAGGGCAGATATAACACTGAGTCTTCATCGCTCTGTGTGTGCTTTCTCTAGTTGCAGGCAGTGGGGACTATCATTCCTCTGTGGTCCATGGGCTTCATTATGGTGGCTTCTCTTGTGGAACATAGGCTCTAGGCACAAAAGCTTCAGAAGCTGCAACATATGGGCTCAGTAGTTTTGGCTCCTGGGCTCTAGAGCATGGGCTCAGTGGTTGTAGCATGCAGGCTTATTTACTCCATGGCATGTAGAATCTTTCAAGACCAGGGATTGAACTCACGTCCCTGCATTGGCAGGCAGATTCTTATCCACTGAGCCACCAGAGAAGTTCCCTCATTGTAGTTTTGATTGGCATTTCTCTATTAGTGACGTTGAATATCTTTTCACGTGCCTCTTGGCCATCTGTTTGTCTTGTTTGGAGAAATGTCTAAGAACACGGACTTTCTTAGAGGGGATTTAAGAATGGTATGCTGCCTGAGACCTGGTATTTGTGGTTGAGGAGGACAATGCCAGATAGGGGCACAAAAGGAAAGCTGGGATGACTATGGAGCAGTAACAGACCTTGGGTTTCTTGGGAAGGGACCAAAACATAGGTAACCACCTCCAAATGGGTCACCAAAGCAAATTCTAGCATAGCCCTTTGAGTTCCACCCTCCTGCCAGTCTAGGGCACCCCATACCCTCTGCCCAGAGAGAAGCATCCGATTCTAACTCCAGTGTAAGTAGCAGCTACCAGGTACCTACCTCTATGTTCCAGTGGCAAGCTTGGTGCCTTCACACACACTGTATACATTTAACCCACTCCCATGTGGTAGGATTTTCCAAATTCCACAGTATTATATGTTATTGATCTATTTATTATAAACATATCATGTTCTCATAGTTTTTTTTTTAATCAAATAGTACAGAAGGGTCTGAAATGAAAAGTAAGCCCAAGTCCTACTGTTCAGAGATAACTACTCTTTAAAGTCTCTTTTTGGACACCCATGATTGTAACAGCATTATTCTCAATGTTCAAAAGGTGGAAGCAACACAAGTGTCCATCAACAAATGTGTGGATAAACAAAATGTGGCATGTTTGTACGGTGGAATATTATTAGATGATAAAAAGGAATGAAATGCTGACACATGCCACAGCATGGATCGACCTTGAAGATATTATGCTAAGTGAAATAAAACAGACACAAAAGAATGTGTCCTTGTATGAGCCCACTTATATAAGCTCATCTAGAATAGGCAAATCCATAGAGATGGAAAGAAAGGTGGTTACCAGAAGCAGGGGGAGGGGCAGAAGGGGGCACTACTGATTAATGGGTGCAGAGCTTCAGTCTGTGATGATGGAAATATTCTGGAGATAATGGCTGTTCAACATTGTGAAAGTACTTCATGTAACTAAACTGAGTACTTAAAAACATTAAAATGGTTAATTTATGTGTATTTTACCACAATTTAAAACAACAACCAAAAAATGCTATTCTGTACTTTTCCAGGAGGAAGTAAAGGTAATCTTGCTTTGCACAGCAGCGCAGGACCATAAACATAACCATGCAAGCTGACGCCATTCAAACTGACCTAAATAGTCAAAGGGAAGAATGAGGATTGTTCCATGACCTTTAAATTTGTTGTCAAAATTAAAACCCTCTTACTGTCAGTTATAAAGGTAGAGGGAAAAAATAGTAACTCTATTATTTATATAATACATTGTTATTTAAAACATTAGGAAATTTGAGAGTGTGTTCTATTTCTTGGTTTAAGAAAAAACTTATCAAGAGTAGTTTGAACAGTGCTTGCCTTCTTTTTCTCTTCACATAATTCGCAATACAGGGCAAGCATCATTTACATGCCTTAGTGAATTTTCATGCTCCTTTGGATCTTTTCAACATTTATCCACTGAACTTTCAATGCTGTGAAATCGCTCTAAGGTTTTCTCTAATGTCAGATGTTTTTCAATATCACTTTTTCTGGGACATCCTCCTCCTTTTTGTCACAACCACTTTCCTCATTTATACCTTCACCAAATTCCTTTGTCCATACATCTAGAGTCTCAGTAATGGCAGGCGTGTCAACTTTCCTGTGGCCACCTATTTTTTTTTTTTCCTACCTTCATTTACATTAGATTCAAATCCTGCAAGGTTATTTGCACAGTGGAGTAAAAGTTACTGCCATACTGCACAGAATCCAAAGCAGAAGTAAATGCTCCATTTCAACTATGACCAGCTTTCTGTTCCTAGTGCAATTTAAATGACAAGATGTTGAAGGAATTTGAGCCTGTATTTATATTCACTGGACTTTTTCAATACAATTTGCATCATGGCTATCCATTTAGATCTTATATCTTTGCTCTGATGTTGCCATTTTTCAGATCTTTTGGTCACACACAGTTCTACTTCCAGTCTTATCACTTTTCATTTATTTGCTGCACTTACATCTTTGTTGGACAGTCCTCTTTTTTGATTAACCATCTGTAAAATGGCATGTGGGTTTATCGCTGGAAGACAAAGAAGCCATATAATCAAGTGCTTTGCTGTCTGTGCGTGAACCCAATACAGGTGTGTAGTTACCAATACCCACTAGGCTTTAAAATAAGTGGCACAACTAGTCATTCCCTGATCGTGGTGTGTATCTGGTGTTTATGTAGTGATTTGTGGACTGAAGAGCTAGCAGCAAATTTGTGCTTTATGCAGTTATATTTAATATACAATGGTAACTGAAATATGATCTGTGTTACTAGGGGACTAGTGTTTCTTAAAATGTGACAACAAGATTGTACATACTGGGGCTATGCAAAGCAAGGACTGCCTGTAGTAACAATGGGTGTTTGACAATTTGTTATATATCAGGTCTTATTCAGGGCTTCCCTGATGGCTCAGACGGTAAAGAATCTGCCTGCAATGTGGGAGAGCTGGGTTCGATCCCTGGGTTGGGAAGATCCCCTGGAGGAGGGCATGGCAACCTACTCTAGTGTTCTTGCCTGGAGAATCCCCAGGGACAGAGGAGCCTGGTAGGCTAATCTCCTAACTCCCACTATTAGTTCCCACTTTACAAAGGAGGAAACTGAGTCACAAAGAGATTTAATAGGACCAAGGTCACACAGCTGGCAGTGGTGGAGCTGAGCCTGTGTTTTACGTTTATATGCTGTACTTCCTTTGGTAGAGATAAGGAAGAGTGATTTGGGCTAGGGCTGTCATGTGGCTCATAAAAGGGGCTGTGTGTAGGCTAGTCCATCACAGCTGCCCCTCCCTCCCAATCTACTTGGGAAGATTATCGTTCCAACATGAGTGCCTTTCACCACCTACCCTGCTCACCGAGGAAGACACGTGCACCTTTGTCTCTTCATTTTTCTCCATTTCTTTTGGAATCGGTAATACATTCACGTAAGCACAAATTCAAAAGGTACAAAGGACTGCATCATCCTCTCTCATCCTCTCCTTCAGCCATGACTTTCCTCCCCAGAGACAACCAAGGATACCAGTTCCTTCTCCCTCCACTCCAAAACTATCCCAGAATGTCTCACACCACCTGCCCCTCATTTCCTGTATCTACTAAGACTAAAGTTTGGACAGGACCAGAATCCTGGGTTCAGAGAAGGCGATGGGACCCCACTCCAGTACTCTTGCCTGGAAAGTCCCATGGACGGAGGAGCCTGGTAGGCTGCAGTCCATGGGGTCACGAAGAGTCGGACACGACTGAGCGACTTCACTTTCACTTTCATGCATTGGAGAAGGAAATGGCAACCCACTCCAGTGTTCTTGCCTGGAGAATCCCAGGGACGGGGGAGCCTGGTGGGCTGCCGTCTATGGGGTCGTACAGAGTCGGACACGAGTGAAGCGACTTAGCAGCAGCAGCAGCAGCAGAATCCTGGGTTACAGAAAATCTTGGAATACAAAAAGTAATAAAGGCACTAAAATTCTTTAAAAATTATTTTGGATTTGTGTGTTTCCATGGAGTTGAGAACCATTTGGATACCATGAATAAAGAGTCTGTCTGCTTTGGAATCTGAGAAGGGAGGAGCAGAGAAGGACCGAGAACTCCTGGTAGGATGAATGGGCCCACAGGAGTGCTCAGAGAAGGACCTAGAACTCCTGGTAGGATGAATGGGCCCATGGGAGTGCTCAGAGAGGGCCCTGACTCCCGAGGGGAGGAGGGGAAGCAGGGGGGGCCCTACCCTACCTCGAAGTCTGCCAATCGCTCATGTTCCGAGAGGGCTCCACATGCAGGCTGTGAATCTCACACAGTCTATTTTTAAAAGGATTTAAAGGGCAAAGAAAAGAATATCTTCATCTACTATGCTGGCTTTTTCAGGATAATACTGATTTCAATGGCTTCCCTGGTGGCTCAGTGGTAAAGAATCCACCTGTCAATGCAGGAGACATGGGTTCGATCCCTGGGTCTGGAAGATCCCCTGGAGAAGGAAATGGCAACCCACTCCAGTATTCTTGCCTGGAGAAGTCCATGGACAGAGGAGTCTGGCAGGCTACAGTCCATGGCGTTGCAAGTCAGCTCGACTTAGGGACTAAACAACAATAAAATTGATTGCAAATATTCTATCATGATGTCCCCTTGAGGTACCACAAATGTTTTAGAAATTCCAACTTTGCAGTCTCTAAACCATACCTTCAAAACTGCCTCTCTCCTCTAAATGTCTTACCTTCTGCAGCACAGAAGCCTTTCTTTGAACATATATTTCAAATTTTCAGCTCAGATAATAAGGTAATCATAGAATATTTGAACAGAAGGAATTGGCAATTTAAAGTCAAAAGGAGGAATAGTCAATGTAAAAACAAACCCTAGCCCATCTTTATAGAGAGGCTGTTTAGTGTAGCACTGACAAGCATGGTTGCTGGAGCCAGTCCATCTGGGTTTAAATCCCAGCTTTGATGCTTACTGATTGTGTGTCCTGGACACAGTGATTAACCTCTCTGTGCTTCAGTTTCCTCATGTAGTAAAATGAGGGGATTGGTACTTATTTCTGAGGGGCTTTGAAAGGATTAAGTATGTTAATACAGGACAGTGCCAAGGGCAGTGGAGAAGGCAATGGCACCCCACTCCAGTACTCTCGCCTGGAGAATCCCATGGACGGAGGAGCCTGGTAGGCTGCAGTCCATGGGGTCACTAAGAGTCGGACATGACTGAGCGACTTCACTTTCACTTTTCACTTTCATGCATTAGAAAAGGAAATGGCAACACATTCCAGTATTCTTGCTTGGAGAATCCCAGGGACGGGGGAGCCTGGTGGGCTGCCGTCTATGGGGTCTCAGAGTCAGACACGACTGAAGTGACTTAGCAGCAGCAGCAGCAGCAGCGCAGGGGAGAGTATCAGACTCTATGGATCTGGCTTTGCCACTGGGCCTTCACCCTGGGCTAATCTCTTTCCATGCTTGAAGTCATGTAACCCTCACACCAGCCCTCAGTATTTCTGATCAGCATTTGAGGAAACAGACCCACAGAAGCTGAGTCGCCCAAGTCACCCTCCTCAGAATAGAGAACCGAGAATTCAATACCAGCCCCCAGATGCAAGCTTTTGCCCCCGCACTGCACACTATTATGAACATAGCGGGTGTACTGCAAGAGAGATGTTTTTAAGTAGACCAAGGTCCTGCATCTCTGCAGCCTTGCATTTCACTGCCTGCTCACCTGGTGTTGCTCAGAACCACTTTGGTTGCCTCAATTTGGTTGCATCTCAGTATCAGCTGCCGATCAGTCCATGTCCACCTGACCCCACTGAAACTGTCATCACATGGGAGAGTCAGAGGAAGGCCTTCTGATAGAACAGCATCTTCCAGCCACCTGAGGTCTGGGGGAATGAGCTTCTGAGGCTATCCTATTCTCTCTCCAGCACCATCTCCGGAAAATACTATGACAAAATATACCCACATCAGCTTCCAGGAGGGCGATGGCAATGTGGGAGGAAGAAAAGGCTGTGGGAATGTAGGATAGCTTGGTAAATGCTTTGAAGTCTTCGGAAATTCTTATTGTCCCTGTTTTGGGCCACCTTTCACTAATTAATCAATATGCCTGATTAACTGGGATCAAATTCAGGTGAGTTATTAAAACACACATATACAGTTCTCACACAGGCACTTGATGACTGTTGATAAGAATACTCATTGGACAATAAGGTAAACAGGATAACATAAAGACCACCAGACTTGGAATGGCCCAAACGAATTTAATGAATGGGCTGCATGTGGCTATATTGACGGCTAGGGGCTGTGTGACTTTGGGGAAGCCACGTAACATCTCTGTGCCTGAGAGCCTCATTTGAAAGGAAAGAGTTTGGCCAGCCTGTCTCTTTTAGCTCATCTTTTTCTACTCAGCCCAATCCAACCAACTGTTTGAATGTCTCTTACATGCCTGCCAGATAATGCTCCTCAAAGCACCCTGTTTTCCCTCCATGACATTTCTCACAACATATAATTATGTACTTGTTTTCATGTTTAATAACTGTCTACCCAGCCAGACAAATCAAGGACCATGTCTGACTCAATCACGGCACCTCGCACACTGCCTGGCACATGTGCCTGAGTCAGCTAATGAATGAAACATGGGGAAGGCTAGTCACTCTATTCACTAGGACATAACATGATATTTACTAGAGCAAGTATGTGAAGAGTCTGAAAGTGCAGAGGGCCAGTGATTAAATGTAAGAGAGGGTAGAATTGAAAAAGATTTCCTAGAGTTTTGTTTTAGCTGCTCTGGGTCCCACAAAATCCCTAGGCAGATGTGTATGAGTTTGTGGAGTGTGGGAGGATTAATAACTGGGAGGATGGAAAGGGGGAATCTTGTGTATTGATTATCAAGGAGAAACATCCTTGGTGGTCTAGTGGCTAAGACTCCATGCTCCCAGTGCAGAGGGCCTGGGTTTGATCCCTGGGCAGGGAACTATTAATAGATTCCCCCAAGCCGGAACTAAAGCTCTTGCATCCCTCAACTAAAAGCCAGTACAGCCAAATAAATAAATAATTTTTTTAAATAAAAGAGTATCAAGAAAAGGCAGGAAATATAAAAATACATGTTTGGGGGAAACTTTAAGCCATCTGATATTTCTGGAGCATAGAGTGGGAGGCAAGAAAAAGCAAGGATAAAGAAAAAGCAGCAGCATTGATGACCAGGTTACCAGAGGAGACAGAGAGCGAGGATCTGTAAGTGGGGTTTCACAAGCCCGGGGCCACATCTTGCTCTGAAGCAGGTGGTAAGGAGGGAAAGACGGGAGAAGGAGCGGCTGAACTCTGAGGGGAAACAGCTCTGAATCTATCCCTATGTGCCTTTGACACAGAGGTCAGCAAACTTTTTCTATAAAAGGCCAGATAGCAAATCTTTTTGGCTTTGTTGACCACAAGGTCTCTGTTACAACTACTCAAGTCTGCATAGGCAAGGCAAAAGCAGCTACATATAATACTTAAGGGCTTCCCTGGTGGCTCAGATGGTAAAGAATCTGCCTGTGATGTGGGAGACCTGGGTTCCATCCCTGAGTTGGGAAAATTCCCCTGGAGGAGGGCATAGCTACCTACTCCAGTATTCTGGCCTGGAGAATTCCATGGACACAGGAGCTTGGCCCGATACAAGTATATGGGGTCACAAAGAGTCAGACACGACTGAGTGACTTTCATTTTCATAATACTTAAAGGATGTGTCTGTGTTCCAAATACATTTTACATATGGACATAGAAATTCGACAGATTTGAGAGATACTTCAATGATAGAGCCTAACCATGGCTGCTCGTGGAGCTTGAAGGGGAAGACAAATCCCAAGTTTCTAGGCTGAGTGTGAATGGCTTCTGTAGCCTCAATGAAACAGCAGGCAAGTCAGCCCAGAGATTTAGGTAGGAGACTCAGACTGGCTACTTGTCCCCTCTGGAATTGATACACTGCTACACAATGACAAGGGTGAGGTAGATGTGTTTTTTTGTTTTTTAATGGTTATTCTTTCAAGTCATTTTTACTTGTCCTAAAACAGCTGTTTATTGTGCTAGCTACCAAAAGTTTCAAGAAGCTGACCACCAATCTCAAGATTTTCCTCAAAGCATTATGTTCTCCAGCATTTATTGAGTGACTGCTATATGTAAGAATTGGAGAAGGAAATGGCAACCCACTCCAGTGTTCTTGCCTGGAGAATCCCAGGGACCGGGGAGCCTGGCGGGCTGCTGTCTCTGGGGTCGCACAGAGTCGGACACGACTGAAGTGACTTAGCTAGCTTAGCTATACGTAAGAACTTGAGGATAAAATGAGGCATGAAAGAGACGACCTCAGTCCTCGATCTAGGAGGGTTCTGTGTATGGGCTCAGTTGCATCCGACTCTTGATGGCTCCACGGACTGTAGCCCACCAGACCCCTCTGCCTGTGGAATTTTTCAGGCAAGAATGTTGGAGTGGGGTGCTATTTCCTACTCCAGGGGATCTTCCCACCCATGAACCCAGAGCTGTTGTCTCTTGCATCTCCTGCACTGGCAGGTGGGTTCTTTACCACCTGGGAAGCCCCAACCTTGGAGGTAAAACATTTCAAATCAAAGGAATAACATTAGATATCATGCCATCAATCCCCTTCACTATTTCACATCTCCTGTTTGGAAAAGTGATTTATCTTAGGTTACTATAATTAACAAAATATCTAAGCAGCTTCAGTACCTTCTGGATATGGACATTTAAGAGTAAGACAAAAAAAAAAAAAAAGAGTAAGACAAGTTTTACTATTCAACAAAGGCCAGTAGAAATTCATTTTCTTAGACATGACTGACTTAGACATGACTGACTTTCTTAGACATGACTAGGTTGGGCTAGACAAGCACAGACCTGGGTTTAAATCAGAGTTCTGGCACTTACTGGCTGTGTAATTGTACATAAGTGTAACTTCTCCAAGCCTCAATTTGTAAAACAGGGGATAATGACCTGGTAGAATCTATTAAGTGAGATAGTACATGAGAGTGGCTTGGCAGAATGTCTGATATTTGACGAGTGTTCAATAAACAGTGACTGATATAAAGCTGGACTCTGTGGGAGAAGGCGAGGGTGGGATGATTTGAGAGATATAGCATGGAAACATGTATATTACCGTATGTGAAATAGATGACCAGTCCAAGTTTGATGCATGAAAAAGGGCACTCAAAGCTGGTGCGCTGGGACAACCCAGAGGGATGGGATGGGGAGGGAGGTGGGAGCGGGGCTGGGATGGGGGGACACATATACACCCATGGCTGATTCATGTCAATGTATGGCAAAAACCATCACAATATTGTAAAGTAATTAGCCACCAATTAAAATAAATAAATAGTGACTTGTCAGTCAGTCCTGATTTGCTGAATGTTGTCAGCTGGTCAGGTGAGATAAATAATGGTCATTGCTTGTCATCCCATGTTCTCCATCACTCAATTCTGATCAAAGCCAGGTTGGCTGGGCAGAAGCAGCTCTGTTCCTCCTTGCTTTGAATTTTTTTTTTTCTGGAAAAGATGCATTATATATTTTTTACTTGTTAAGAGTATGTCTTGGCCTATGGCCAGTTTCTCCCCCAAGTCACATGGGAGTTGAGGTATGAAGTAGAAACCACAACTTGAGTTAAGATCTATCACCATCCTTTGCTGCTGGTTTTTGTCACTAGTGATTAATAGTGATAAATTCAGGCAGCACAAGACCACAGTTAGATTTACTTCTAGCATAGGGAAATGCACGCAGTGAAAAATGGACTATTAAGTATCCTCAGATGATTTTTACATATTTTCACCATGTTCCCCGTACAGCATCAGTCATACTATGGGAAACCCAAGTGTGGGCCATCTGGCTGTTTCCAAGCCTTCCAGCTGGCTCTGGTCACTTGCATGGTTGGAAACCAAAAATGTCCGCATGCTCCCAGTGGGACTGTGTTCTCACGGCCACCTCTGGTCCAATTTCTTGTTTATGCTGAAATGTGAGTCTCCTCCTAGCCCTGCCTCCCGACTACTGTTTTGTTCCCTCCCCTGGCATGGACTCAAACAAGGAAATCAGTCCCTTTAGAATTTAATTTGCCAAGGCAACTGCTGACCCAACAGTTGGGTGTGGAGTGAAGGTGCGGAGTCGTTTCTTTTCAGAAAGTAGAAGTGATTGGGCTGCACCAGACCTGGCTTCACAGGGTCGGACTAAGGAGGCCCCACAGGCACCTGTGCTCAGAAGGGCCTGAGCTTCGGGTTTCATGCTTCGTGCTCACTGTCTTGAAATCCTTAAGAATTTTATCTCTGAATTTGTGCTTTTGTAAGTGAAGTCTGACAGGTCAACAGAGTATGTGTCTGGGACTCACACTCAGCCCTCTTGTCAACACCCTGCCTTCAAGGGGCAGGTTGTCTTGAAGGGGGGTATTGCACCCTCATCCCCTTGAACTACCTCCCACCTTTGCCTGGGACTCCAACCCTGCTTTCCCACCCCTCAACCTATGACCTACCCAGAGCAGCTTGCCTGTCCAGGGCAGGTTGGGATGGCCGGCCAGTGGGAACTGGACTAGTCTGGTCTGACTCCCCCACCGTGGCTTGGGCAGGGCATTTAGCCTGGGGGCTGGTGGCAGAGGGAGCTTGCAGATGGTGGGCAGCATGCGCATGCCCAGAGCCAAATCCCAGGTGCGTACAAGGATCTGCCCTTGTGGAGTCCTTATGCCTGAGGGAACAGGAATTAAATAAATTAAAACCAGCATGACAGCGAGAAACACTGCTGTTGAAAGAAAAAAGCTTTATATTTTAGTGTCTCTAATGGCACCTTTTGCTACATGTTGAACATTTTCATTTTGCAACGGGCTCCACAAATTATAAAGTCTGTGCCCAGCCCCAAACCCCAAGTTGTCCTCACTCTACTATGCGGAATTATTTTAACACTCTCTTTGTTTCCTTTTTCCACCTTCCAAATCGAGTTCTGGAACCTAATTTTGCATGGCCAAATGACCTAGAAAATGTTTTATGAAACAACAAAAAAAAATTTCCCTCTGAGAGAAATTCTTTTTCTAAGTAGCTGGATTTCCCCACCCTTGCCCCAATTGTGTATGTATAAATCCCCAATTACTTCTCATCAGTATTTACCAAGTCATGTTCCATGGAACATTAGTACCACAAAAGAGCCCTCTAAAGAACAAGAGAGAGAGAGAAAACATTCCAGGGACAATAAGTTTAGAAAACACCAAAGACTTTGCTTCTCTCTCCCTCAGCTCTTTTTTTTTCCTTTCCTTTTCTTTTTTTGGTAGAGTTGTTTGTCACATTAGCTTATTAAAGAACATTTGATTTTATTTAAAATAGCATTTCCTGATTTCTCAATGGAACTCATTTCTTGGGGAAGAGCTACTAACTGCCTAATTTGCAAGAATTTCCTTAGAGCAGGCAAATTTTTTCTTAAAAGGGCCATTAGTAAATATTTCAAGCTTTGAGGGCCATTTCTTCTCTGTGCAACCATTTACTTCTGCAACGATAGACAATACATAACTGAATGAGCATGGCTGTGTGCCAATAAAACTTTATTTGTGGACACTGAGATTTGAACTTCCTATCATTTTCACAAGTTACAAAGCATTCTTTTGACTTTTATCCACCATTTAAAAATGTAAAAACCATTCTTAGCTCAAGGGCCAAACAAAAACAGGAGGTGTGGGTGGTTCTTGGCCAGGGGGCAGTAGTTTGCCAATTCTTGACTTAGAGGAAGACCAAGAAAGAAAGTTACTTGTGAACACAAGTTGGGTACAGTCTCTCTATCTTAACAGTTATAGATTCTGAATTTTTTTTCTAATTGAGCATTTTATATTTGGGCTATTTTTTTTTTTTTAATGTTATTGCCAGTTGTGGTTCGGATGGTTCCAGTTCCAAATACAGTCAGCTCCTGGTAAATACTTAATTACCTCCTGTCTGCTACTGTCTCTCAGCACACACCCTCTGGTCCAAGCTGGTTAGCTATCGGAAACACTTGCCTTCTGCCTCTTAAATTCACTCTTCATTCTGGAGCCACTCTCATCTTGTCAAGGATGGTGTCCAGATGCAGCAGAAGTCATGTTCCTTGAACTCCTCCCATTCGCACATTTTAAGATATGTATACTTCCCTGGAGCCCAACCAGAGCCAAGGAACTGAACCGCAAAGCAGACACCCACATGCTTTACAGAGTAACTCACTCATTCCCAGTCTTCTCATAATTACACCCACAGACACATGTTCTTGACTTCATGACATGTCCCATTCTCCCTTAGAGATACATGGGCACATCTATTTTTTAAATAAGGGTGAATTAACATTATTTTCTGAGAGGTTCATAATTAAGATTATCCCCTAAGATTACCGAAGGTAACCTTGGAGCTGCAAAAACTCAGTTTGAAATCACATTGCATGACATACACTTTGAAGTTCTAAATACATTTATGTTTTGTC
This sequence comes from Bison bison bison, assembly GCF_000754665.1. Lineage (NCBI taxonomy): Eukaryota > Metazoa > Chordata > Mammalia > Artiodactyla > Bovidae > Bison > Bison bison. Next base: position 6,336,367 of record NW_011494811.1, read on the forward strand.
TCCCTTTTAAAATTCCTTTACAGTGGGTATGTGATGGGAATAGAATCAAAGAAGAAATTATAGAGCAGCATATGTGGGCAATGATGAAAAGGAAAGATGCATGTGATTACTTCAGTGTTCATGTGACCACTTGTCTCTATTTTAGAAACAAACAGAAACTGAACGACAAAAAGTCACCTGTGAGTTTGAGAAACTCTATCAATTCCTAGAGGACAAGGGGGAAAGCCTTCTGTCCCAACCGAGGGAGATCAACAAAGCCATTTAAGAAACAAACATGAAAATATGAACAATGTCTTAAATGAGAAGTTACTCCTCAACTACCATAGTCAATAAAGTCTTAAGGGTGGGATGTATCGGAGGACTGAGAATCAGGATGGTGAAGCAGGTGGGTGGGTAGCCAGTGACACTCATCCTTGGGCAGCTCCAACCATGTGGTTTGGAAGATATATGAGGAAAGCCATCAAAGCAATACTCCAGGAGGAAAACCACTGGTATCATTCATGGCTAAAAGCTCCCTAAAGACTCAGGTCTCGCTCTAAGGAAGGGGAAGTTGATTATCTGACTCTCTGATTATCTTTGACATAACACTCTTAGGATAATTACCCCTGCAGCAGTCAGAGTCAGTGGCTGGGCATCAGGTGGCCAGTCTTCTTGGCCATGCCACAGACTTGCTGGGTGAGCTTGAATTTGCTTCTCCAAGTTCTACTTCTGCCACAATCATTACAAGCACATCAAGGCTTTAGAGTCCAGTGGCTGAGAACAAGGGCCCTGAAGCCAGACCACATTTGAATCCTGTCTTTCACCTGCAAGCTGGGAGACCTGCTTCACATTCCTTAACACCTATCTCTGTGATGAGTTTCCTCTTCTTGACAAATGTTACTTAGTGAATGTTAGTCATTATTGGGAAGTTTAAGAAATGTCCTGAACCCCTCTTAGCCCTGCCTCAGGGATGGAGAGGGAGCCAGGTCTAGCCCAGATGGCAGTGAAGATCTAGGGATTTGGGGAATGATAGCTGAGAACCCTCATCTGATGCAATGAGACACTGACAGTAAGGAGAAGACAATGTGCTTTTTGAGGACTGATGATGCTCTTCGTGTGTGGAACTATGTGCATGTAACAGCTCCATGAAGGCTATTATTCTGATTCTTATTAGCTCCATTTTGCAGATGAGTAAACTAAGACTTGGGCTTCCCAGATTCTTTACCACTAGGTGGCGCTAGTGGTAAAGAATCTGCCTGACCATGCAGGTGATGCAAGAGACGCAGGTTCAATCCCTAGGTCAGGAATATCCCCTGGAGTAGGAAATGGCAACCCACTCCAGTACTCTTGCCTGGAAAATTCCATAGACAGAGGATCCTGGTGGGCTACAGTCCATGGGGTCGCAAAGAGTCAAACATGACGGAGCGACTGAATAAACTAGAGATAGGGCAAGTTGTTCAACATCCCAGGCCTAGTAAAGGACAGAGCAAATATTCCAAGTCAGGTTCCTTGGCTCTAAAGTGCATAAACACTGCACAAGCTAAGGATCAAAATGCCAGGAGATGGGAAGTTATTGCCCGATGGGTACAGAAATGTTTGGGTGATGAAAATGTTCTGGAAATAGTGGTGATGGTTACACAACACTGTGAAGGTAGTGAAGGCCACTGACTTGTACACTTAAAAATGCATACAACGATAAATTATCAGTTACATAGATTTTACACACACATGCATGAAAAATGCCAAAAAAGAGGTTTGAAGGGCCTTACAAACTCCCTGAGGTCAAAGACAGTTATGGAAATCAGGGACCAACCTAGGAGTCAGTGATTGAGAAAAGCAAAAACTAGAATGTACTATTGTCTCTCCCTTGCAAAGAAGATAGTTTATAAAACTCTGGAGCAATAATAAACTTGAGTTTATTCCTTGAAGAAAGCATTTTGCACCTTTGGAAGCCCACAAACTCAAACACACCACTTTTATGAGCCATTCCTAGGGCTTCACGGAGAAACCGTATCGTAAAAGCCAGAGAACTATCAAGGGGGAGAAACCCTAACTTGTAAATGAATAAAAACTGAATCAATATAATAATGGCCATGTCTGTTGGACAATATTTCTTTCTTATATGATTAAGACTTAGAATACAAAATGTTCTTGCCAAGTAATGAATGAATTTAAATAAATGTGTGAAAGAGCCAGGAAAATAGAACAGATGACACCTCTGTAAATCCCACAAGAGAGATTTACAATAAGCAGGTTATTTCCAGTCATAAAACAGCCTATAAAACAAAAGCACAGAATGGATGCTGGTCTGCTTTGTTAAGGAAGCTGTGGATTATCTAGGAAGTCAGGAGCCTCATGCAGGGCTGACTTGGGCTGGCATCTGGGGATTACCTGAGTCCTCTGTTTTCTTTACAGAATAGCAGGCATGTCTTAAACAGGCATGTAAAGGCAGGTGGGCCAAAGGGGGAAAACACTGGTATCATCAGATGTCTTGTTTTCGCTTCTTTATCCAGAGAATAAAATGGTCTGAGGATGAACAATTAGCCTGGCAGGCTCTGACACAACAACACCACTCCCACCCCTGCACATTTCCTTTCTCTACAAGGCATTCGGGTGGGTCCCATAGAGCTGGGAATGGCCATTTTTTCCTACTGGGTTAGTGGCTCCAATTGAATACGGTGGTCATTAGCAGTTGCTGGAGGCCTGGGAGTTGATAAGAAGGCGGTTCCCTGAATTCCTTGTAGACTTGGGTCCACATAGCAGAGAACTCCGGCCACTTTCTCCTTACCGGCCTCTTCTCTGGTGATGCAGAGCATACGGGAGGGCAAGGTCTTGGAGAAGACTCTGTCTGCACAGAAGAGGAAGGTCCTGATAGGAGCTGGTTATTCCTGGCAGCACTGCCCTTGCACCTGGTCATGTGAAAAGTCCCCTCTCTGGCCCTCCCTCGGGGCCAAAGTCATATTTTCACAAACACACACCCAAGCCCCAGGCCCCTCTTCTAGACACCAGTCCCAGAATTTCCTGCCCAAATAGCCCTGAGCTTACTTCCAGGGCCTGCATTGTCCTCTTTTCTGGGTAATGCTCGCAAAACCCAAGGGTGGCCAAGGGTGACGTATGCATGCAGCTCAGACACGCAGCCTGGGGTGTTCACACATGTGTGCACAGGCCCCTCAGAGTTCAGAGCAGAGCCATGACAGGAAGAGAAGGGGGTGGCAGGGGTGGGGGGTAGCAGGGGCGAGGCAGGCACTCCCTGGACTGCGTGTCCCTGGGCAGAAGTCCAAGAATTCTCAATTTGAACTTAACCTTTTAGGTTATTATGAAAGTAAATGTATCAAGGTAGGAAGATCCACTTATTAGGCAGTTCCCTGTTTGAGGTATGACTTCTGAAGCCGTAGATCTATGACGTGTGGGCCTCCGTTTGTCCCCTCATCCCAGGCCTTGCAAATGTGAGGGGCAGGCTTGTCCCCAGGTTGCATCCCTCTCTCCCAGATGCCACTTTTGGGGAAGACAGTGTACAGTTTGCCCTTCTCTTGATTATTCCTGAGAAATAAATCAATTCATCCTTGCAAAAAAAACCTCTGTTTATTCCTAGGAGTGAAAACATTTAAGGTTAAACCATTAGTCTTCAACTTAACTAGCTGGGCGAAAGAAACGATGCGTTCTCCAGGCGGGGTGAGCTCAGTGACCTCCCGCGCGAGTTCAAATGTGATGAGAGGTCCTGCTTCCCCCTGGGCCGTCACGGTTGTTCTACAAGCGGAGGAGGGAAGCAGGCTTCTCCCTGCAGCTGGAGAGTAGCCCTTCCTTAGTGTAGAGGGAAGCACCTGTTGGCTGGGAGCTCAAAGCCTTTCCCTTTTTCTGTCCCTAAAGAACCTGTCAACTGCCCTGGAGGAGACGGGAATAACTCATGATAAGCCCGGTGATAACAAGCCCGGTGAGGCATCTGAACGGGCATCAGCCGGTGTGACTTATGGCAGGGAGAGGAGATAATACGTCTGGCAAACCCTGGAGACTGAGACAGGTTTGTTAACAGTCAACTTCCCTGAGTGTGCAGAGGGGCACCAGGAAGGGCCTCTGTTCACATTCCTGGTCATCTTAACGCGTTTCAACACACTAAGAAAGCATCTAGGTAGGGTTATTGACATTCACATGAAGAGGGAGGAATCAGGCCTGGGAGAAGGGAACAGTGAGGCGGGGAGCTCGGAGCAGTGGGTCTGGGCAAGCTGTTAGGCCAAGCTTGACCAGCGGTCTCAGGATGTCAGTAAAGCTTAAGCCTAAAGAACGCCAGCTCCTGAGCACACAGCCCAGTGCTGGGAGAGGGGCCAATAAGCAGGGAAGGGGGCATTTGCCCAACCTGAAGCTTGAGCGCCTCCTTAAACTCTATGCCTTTGGCATCTCGTTTACCTTGCCCTATCCAGGCCCAGCAGGTGTTTGGGGGCCTGTGTTGACTACATACTCACCAGCAACTGGGTCACATCTGGGTCTTCCAACTTTTCCCTATCTTGAGAGAGGAAGAGTAAGGCCCTCCACAGATATGGCTTGAGCCTTGCCCAAGCCCGGGGCAGGCAGGCTCCCCTTTCTTAGCAGAGATGTAGGGAGGCATCCCCTAAGCCATAGCTTATCTGGGTTCCAGGCAGCTTCCCCAGAAACTTTCCTCTTCCCTGCCTTCAGTATCCTGCCCAGCACTCCCTCTGGTCTCCCTGGCGATGTGACCCTGGACCCAGAAACTGCCAACCGTTACCTCCAAGCAGTAGGTAACATGAGCAGAATAAACACGGGCGAAATTAGCTGTGCCTTCCAACCCAGAGACTCTCCTTTCTCTGTGCCCTGGGTCCTGTGGGATTTTAGCAGGCAGGCACCATGGGCCTGTGTGGCTACCGGGGCCTTGGTGTGGTCAAAGAATCTGGGAAGAAGAAAAAGGGGCTTACACCAAAACCCGAAAAAGACATCTGGGCTGTAAGGATCTACCAAAGTCACTATCAGTCTTTCACCCACCTCTGCAGTGACATCTTAAAAGACCCAGGAAGGTTCTAGTGTCTTTGGACTATGAAGGGGGTCACGTGTCATTCCACAATGTGGAGATTTGACTTCCATTTTGTCTTCTCAGCATGTTTACTGAAAAAATCTTTTTTTCTGGTTGCCCTCAAAAGAGGCCAGTACAACCCTTCGTCCCTAATAGGAAGCCCTTTCTGAGCATGTGTCTTTCCAAGAAATTCAGGATGTAGGGCAGAAACAGTTGGGAGCTGCTCCTCTAGCCGTCTTTGCTGATAGAAGCAGAGCATGGGACTTCAGCTGCTCGGTTTGTGTGGTCGACTACATAGTAGAAGTAAAATGAACAGGATAGCTTGAACCATGCGCTTTATCCTATTTTAGTGTGGTAGTCAAATTTTCAGAGCTCACACTTTTCTTCCATTTCTGTCTTTATCAAATGCCTTTAAAACTCCACTTCAGAGTCTCAGATAAAACCCAGCTCACCTGCTCTAAAGACTCTCCTCCACACAGTAGTGAGGAGAACAGGTGAAGATAATTGTGTAGCCACAGAAAAGCCTTTACAACGAGGGCATTATCAGTAATCATATTTAATACATACATGTTATTTCCATAGTAAGAAGTAATGGGAGGACAAAAATTATAACTCTAAACGTTCTGGCTACTGTCTAAAATATATTTCAGATAGACCTTGCAGCACAAGTGTACACCTCACAATAAAGGTTTTTCCTTCTCAGTTTCAGCATATGTGCAGCTGATGTGTTCAGTGTGGCTTTTTTAAGGACTGGCAAAATTAGAGGGACTACTTCTCCCTCTGGTCCAGATGGTGCTTCCATTTCCATTTATAGCAGTAAGGAAATTATAGAGACTTAAAGACAAAGAATGACCAAAAAAATCTTACTTTGCCTTCATTCCCTATTAAATGCAGTCCCAAGCAATATCCACATTGTTCCCTATCTTCTGCCTGATGGTGGGATTCTTCCATTATCTGAATGATCTTTGACCCCCAAACTGGGCAGCTCACTGGGACTGGGGGTGGAAGACAGAGGGGCCGGCCCATATCCGTCGTGGGGCTTCTGTCAATGAGGGAAGATGGTCTGCCTCTTGTTTAATACATTCCTCAGTGCAGAAACGGTCCTCCCACAGCACGATCCTGTCAAAATGCTCACACCCTGTTGGGACCTGAGAGGATGTGAGTCCTATTCTAACATATAAAGCATGTGTGATTTCTAAACAGAGAGTTACTTTAACAGGAAATGTGTGGACTTTGTTCTCTTTATGGCAACTATCAGCCTATTTTCTGGGAAGGGTGTTCAGATCTTGGAGTTCCACTGTTAATCCTAATAGATAAGCACCGCAATGCCAAATGTGAAGAAGACTCTGAAGTCTGACCAGACTAATGGGTTCCAGTCCTGACTCTGCCGCTTTGGAACTGTGAGATTTGGGGTACATCGCTCAGCCTCTAGGTGGCTCAATGGTAAAGAATCCGCCTGCCAATGCAGGAGATTCAGGAGACACAGGTTCGATTCCTGGGTCGGAAAGATCCCCCTGGAGTCAGAAATGGCAACCCACTCCAGTATTCTGCATTGGAAAATTCCATGGACAGGGGACCCTGGCAGGTTACAATCCATGGGATGACAAAGAGTCGGACACAACTGAGCAGGCATGCATGCTCAACCTCTCTGTGCCTCAGCTTTATGGGGCTGATGATAGTCTTGCCTCAGAAGGCTGGTAGAAGGCTTACATGAGTTACTACTCATGGAATACTTAAGTACTTAATAAGTAAAAGAGTTTGTGAAATAAATATGTAGTTATAAGTTGATTCATCTTATATGCCTACCATGATGAACATAAAATCATTTCTTAGTGGTATTAGGAGGTCTCAGGTCCCACAAGGGTCTTGCATGAAAGCAGCTCAAAGATTGATATTGAGCTGAGGCTCCACCTGAAGTACAAGATAAATTTCCCCCTTGGGTTAGCCCTATCCCAGGATAGCCCGAACCATGCACTTTTTTTCTATTTTAGTGTGGTAGTAACATTTTCAGAGCTCATACTTCCACGTCTGTCTTTATCAAGTGCCTTTTAAACTCCACTTCAATCTCTCAAATAAAACCCAACTCACCTGCTCTAAAGACTCTCCTCCACACAGTAGTGAGAACAGGTGAAGCTAACTGTGTAGCCAAGAAAGCCTTAATAAGAAGCGCATTATCAATAATCATATTTAATACGTACATGTTATTTTCATAGTAAGAAGTAACAAGAGGGAAAAAATTATGACTCTAAAGGTTCTGGATACTGTCTAAAGTATATTCCGGATAGACTGTGCAGCGCGAGTGTACCACCTCATAATAAAGGTTTTTCTTTCTCAGTTTCAACATATGTGCAGCTGATATGTTCAACGTGGCTTTTTTAAGGACTGGCAAAATGAGAGGCACTACTTCTCCTTCTGGTCCAGAGAGTAATTCTATTACAAACAGAATTACTTTAATCAAAGGAGTTTAAACTACTTACATATATTTTTAATTTTTTTATTGGCGTATAATTGCTTTAAAATGTTGTGTTGGTTTCTGCTGTACAACAGTATGAATCAGCTATAAGTACACATATATCCTCTCCTTCTAGAGCCTCCCTCCCACCCATCCCCATCCCATCCTCTAGGTCATCATAGAGCACTGCCTTAAGTTCCCCACGTTACACAGCAGCTTCCACTGTCTATTTTACACTTGGTAGTGTATGTATCGGAGAAGGCAATGGCACCCCACTCCAGTACTCTTGCCTGGAAAGTCCCATGGACGGAGGAGCCTGGTAGGCTGCAGTCCATGGGGTCACGAAGAGTCAGACACGACTGAGCGACTTCACTTTCCCTTTTCACTTTCATGCATTGGAGAAGGAAACGGCAACCCACTCCAGTGTTCTTGCCTGGAGAATCCCAGGGATGGGGGAGCTGGTGGGCCTGCCGTCTCTGGGGTCGCACAGAGTCGGACACAACTGAAGCGACTTAGCAGCAGTGTATGTATGTCAATGCTCTTCTCCCAGTTTGTCCCACCCTCCCCTTCCCAGCCTGCAGGCACAATTTTTAAAAATAATTTATTGAGGTGGAATTCACTCAATTGTTTTTTTTAATCTTTAAACCACCTAATTGAGAGACTAGCCAGAAAGATGACCTCAAGCTTTCACCTGCTACCAAGCTACTCCCAAGTCTCCCCAACACGTGCCCTCCAGGCAAGATTTTACCACCTCACTTGGGAAGTGAGAATGACCTTACCCGTGCTGCAAATGTACTAATTCATACTGTGCGAATGGTATGTTTACTATGTGGTTATTATCGGGTTGTGAAACTATAATAGGCAGATTTTACAAGACCCTTCCTTGGTGTAGGGACTCGAGTGAATCATCACAGAATGTTTCCAAAGTAGGTAGAGACAAAGATTTAAGTAGGAAGGGCTTAAAGATGTCCAACAGCATTGCCTGAGAGCTCAGCTGTGAGCTAGGTCTGCCCTTGTACTATCTTGGGCTAGGAAAGAATAAGAGGCATCCAGAGATTCCAGCAGGTTGAGTTTTAAGGAGCTGAGATTTGCTCCTACATGGAACAAGATGTATTTTCTGCACCAGCTTCCCTGGAGTAGGAAACGAGATGGCACCCAGAGAACACACAGCTAAGAGGCAGGCACGGGGAACTGGGAGGATCAGAAGCCAGACCAGATGCCCGCAAAGTTATGCTAGGACTTTAAGAGTTATTGTGAAATTATCTCAAGAGCAGGGAAACAGGGATATGTACAGATCTTTGATCTTTTCACAGAATTCTTTAGAATAAGAAACCAGATGTAAGTGGCTTAACTGTTTTTACATTGTACTGTCAGGCATTGTTTTCTTTACATATTCCCTAGGGTTTTCATAAAATGACTTATTTTTATTTACCTGTGACTGTGCTGTGTGTTTGTTGCTGCACAGTAGCTTTCTCTAGTCGCAGCCATCAGGGGTACTCTCTAGTTATGGGTGCAGGTTTCTCATTGCTGTGGCTTCTTGTTGCAAGGGCACTTGGGTGCATGGGCTTCAGTATTGCAGCTCACGGGCTCTAGAGTGTGAGCTCAGTAGTTATGGCACACAGGTTTAGTTGATCCACAGCATGTGGGATCTTCCTGACCAGGAATTGAACCCGTGTCCCCTGCAATGCAAGGTGGACTCTTAATCACTGGACCACCAAGTGAAAGTGAAAATGTTAGTCACTCAGTCATGTCCAGCTCTTTGCAATCCCCAGGACTGTAGCCCTGGTGGGGACAGGGGAGCCTCTGTCTATAGAATTCTCCAGGCAAGAATACTAGAGTGGGTAGCCATTCCCTCTTCCAGAGGATCTTCCTGACCCAGGGATAGAACCTGGGTCTCCCACATTGCAGGCAGATTCTTTACCATCTGAGGCACCAGGGAAGCCCCACCAGACCACAAGGGAAGTCCTATAAGCTAACTTTTGTTCACATTAACTCTTTTAACTCTATTAAGAGTGTTTTGCCAGGTGGAACTAGTGGTACTCAACCCTTCTGCCAATGCAGGAGATATAAGAGAAGTAGGTTCAGGCAGATCCCCTGGAAGAGGGCATGGCAACCCACTGCAGTATTCTTGCCTGGAAAGTCCCATGGACAGAGGAGTCTGGTGGGCTATAGTCCTTGGGGTTGCAAGGAGTTAGACATGACTGAAGCAACTTAGCACGCACATCCATGTTTTCATTGGAGTGAATGGGGGGTATGTTTTAGCCCTAGGTCCCTGAACAGTGGGGAAGTGAAGTGAAGTCGCTCAGACATGTCCGGGAAGTCACCAGGGAACAGTGGGGAAGGAGAAATCAAAAATGAGAGAAGTTGAAGGAAATAAAAAAACTCAGGAAAGAAAACTGCCTATCATGTCAGCTAAGCATCTCCCTCAGCTCCCCACTTGGCTCAGATCTCTGAACCAGGTACCCACTTCCCCACTCTCAGAAAACAGCCTTCCATCGGCTTCCCATGACCCTCTCTTCTTCAAAATCTATCACACAGCCAAGACCTTTCTAGTTGTGCCCTGTTCCATCTCCCCAAGTCCTCTATATCAGTCTTTCTTCTTTCTTTTGTCCTCATTCTTTTTTATAGTTGCAGCTTGCCTCTAAATTTATATCTCCTCTTGCTAGATGTATTCTAGACCATATATGTAATTTTTATATTGTCCTGTTCATTTTGAGGTTCCTTGAAGACGAATGGTTTCTCTCTCCTTTTTAAGTCTCTACCATATTATTTATATTAAACAATTCTTCAAAAATAAAATATCTTTATTGTGTGTTTTTAATGATTCGCTCTAAGAAAAATCCAAACAGTAAAGGAGAAAATTCATAATTTCATCCCAAAGAGATAGTATTTTTAACATTTTGGAATATATCCTTCACTGCACCTGGTCTTTGTGTGTATAAAAATTGATGAGAAGAGGATATTCTATTCTATTTTGCAACTTTCTCCTTTTATTTTTGTGTCATAGAGATGCACTTCATTTCTCTGAATAGCAATATAATATTCCAAGGCATGGGCTTCCCTGGTGGCTCAGTAGTAAAGAACACATCTGCCAATTCAGGAGACATGGGTTTAATCTTTGGGTTGGGAAATTCCCTGGAGAAGAAAATGACAACCCACTGCAGGATTCTTGCCCGGGAAATCCCATGGACAGAGGAGCCTGGCAGGCTACAGTCCATGTGGTCACAAAAGAGTCAGACATGACCTAGCAACTAAACAACAACAATTCCAAGGCATAGATGTTTCTTATTACTGATCCATCATAGATATTTAGGTTGGTCCAAAAGGACTTTAACATTATAAGAAAGATGTCAAGGATGAGTCTCTTACTACAAGCTTGAATTTCGGGATAGATGATGGTAGCACCAATTAAGATGGAGAATACTAGAAAAGTAGCAGGATAAATAGTTGTTTCTTTTCTCTGATTATTTCTCTTCACAATAACCATCAAAATCAAGAACCAGCATCAATACATTATTACTATTGAATCTTCACGCTTTATTCAAGTTTCACTAATTATACCAATATCATCCTTTATAGAAAAAGAATTCAACCCAGGCTCATGCATAGTATTTAATTGTCATGTGTCTTCAACTTGTTTCAATATGAAATAGTTCCCTAGTTCTTTCTGGTCTTTAAAAGCCTGGAAACTTTTGAAGATTATAGGCCAGTTGTTTTCTAGACATTCCTTTTTGAGGGTTTGTTGTTTCCTCATAATGAAGTTTAGTTTATGCATCTTTGTCAGGAATATCACAGAAGAGCTGCTGTGTGCTTCTCATTATATTCTATCAAGAGGTGCTTGATATTGATTTGTCCCATTCCTTGTGATGTTAACCTTGATCATCTGTTAGATGGCATCTGCCCGCTTTCCCACCACAGTCACACTTTTTTTTCTTTTGTAATTATCAAATATTTGTTGGGAGGTACTGTGGAATTATGTAAATATTCATTCCTCATTCATCTTTTACCCACTATTACACATTCTTTTGTGCTTTTTGACTGCATTATTATTATTATTATTATTATTATTATGGTTGCCAGTGTGATTTTCTAATTCTGTCATCATTTCATATTCATTCATTAGCATCCCATGGTTAAAAAAAAAGCCTTTCTCCTCTCTCCATTTATTATTCATTTATTTCAGTATAAGCGCATCAACTCTCATTTTATTAAGTGGGGTATAGTCTATAACTTATTATTTACCTTGATGCTCAAATTATCCCAGATTTGGAAAGTGGCGGTTCCTCAAACTGGCTTCTCTGTTCTTTTAACATATTTCTATTATTCTTCTATAATTTCCTGAACTTCTGACACAGAAAGAATTCTAGGCTTATCTTGTACTTTCCTTGACCCAGCCCTGAAATCAGCCAGTGCTTTAAAGCATCCTTGTTTCTTTTGTGGAAAATGAAATTTAGAAGCCAAGATCTGGGTACTGCTGTCAATGCTATTAGAATGCTGCTCCTCTCTGAATTTCTGAATATAGAGTTAAGGAGATCTATATATCTTTATCTTAGCTTCTATTTTCTGATAGGGTGACATCTGTTCTTAATCATTCTTGATACATTTAGTTGATCAAAGCCCCTCTATGTAACCAGTCATCTGTTGCCATCACACCCCTGCTCAGATTCCCTCATCACATCACCTGGCCCACCTTCACCCCTACACTGGCACAGAGGCCCTTCTCACTCAGTTTATATCCTGACAACCCTGTTGAGCCATCACCAACCCTCCATTCATAGATTATGCTTCACTACACTTGGGTTCCTATATCTATGACAGGCCACTGAAACATCCACTACCCATACTCCACTGGTACATACTTTGTTTTGGCCCAAGCTAATAGACCAAAATTATTCAGAAGGAAGGAAGGAGATAGGGCGAATTTCCTCCTGATTATTTTTCAATTAAAAAAATAATGCAAATATCATTAAAGATAGAGACTGAGGAATTTTTTTTTTAAAGAATAGAAATGGAGGAGACATGACAACTAAATGCAGTGTAGAATCCTAGACCAGAATAAAGGCCATTATTTGGCAAGTGGTAAAATTTGAATGGCTTCCCTGATGGCTCAGTGGTAAAGAATTCGCCTGCCAATGAAGGAGACAAAGGTTCAGTCCCTGGGTCGGGAAGATTCCCTGGAGGAGGACATGGCAACCCACTCCAGTATTCTTTTCTGGA
>NW_011494811.1:6349134-6366285 GCF_000754665.1 Bison bison bison
AAAAGACCCCCCCTGCCAATGAAGGAGACCTGGGTTCAGTCCCTGGGTCGGGAAGATTCCCTGGAGGAGGACATGGCAACCCACTCCAGTATTCTTTTCTGGAGAATACCATGGACAGAGGAGCCTGGAAGGCCACAGTCCATGGGGTCGCAAAAGAGTTGGAATAACTTAATGACTAAACAACAACAAAAATTTTAATAAAATCTATAGATTCATTAGTAACATTTTATCAGTGTTAATTTCCTAGTTTTGATCATTATACTATAACTATGCAAAATGTTAACACTGGGGAATCTAGGTGAAAGGTATATGGGACCCCTCTGTATTATTATTGTACTACTAATATTTTTCATAGCTATAAAATTATTTTTAAAATAGAAATTTTAAAGTACAGTTGACCCTTGAACAAACTGGGGTGTTAATCCATGTATAACTTAGAGTTGGCCCTCTGTATCCACAGTGCCTCCACATTCACGGAGTCATACAACCATGGACTATGCAGTACTGTGGTATTTACTATTGAAAAATATTTGCATGTAATGCAAATGGACTGAGGCAGTTCACACCCATGTTGTTCAATGGTCAAAGGTATTATATTCTTTTTAGAAAAAAATTAAATGATATAGAAGTATTCAAACCAAAAAATAAGAAATAGTACACAAATTTACCCAGAAAATAAGGTTTTACACAAATTTTACCAGAAAATTTACACAAATTTACCCAGATTTTACACAAATTTTACACAAATTTACCCAGAAAATAGAAGAGGAGAGAATAGTTCTCCCCTCACTATCCTGATGCCAAAATCAGAAAAAGACACCACAATTTGAAAAAAAAAAAACAAAACTATGGAACAATATCCTTATTTCTTCTAAATGTAACAATTCTTAATAAATGTTAACAAACCAAATCCAAAAATTTTTAAAAAGCATAATACATCATGACCAAGTAGCGTTTATCCCTGGAATGCAAAGTTGGTTTAACTTTTAAAGTAATTGACAATGTAGTTCCCCATGTCAGCAGACTAAAAAGAAAAACCATGTGATCATCTCAAAAGATGATCAAAAGGCAAAAAACATTTGCCAAAATCCAGCATCTTTTTATGATTAAGAACACTGAGATAACTAGAATAGAACTTTCAAACTGATAAAAACATCATATTTAGTGGTAAAAAAATGAACATTTTCCCTCTGAAATTGGGGACATGGCAAAATGTCTCTTCTTACTCCTTCTATACAACACTGAACTGGTGCTCACTGCCAGTGCAATAAGGCAAGAAGTAAAAGGCATACATTTTGAAAAAAAATAAAAATACTATTATCTACATAGAAAATCCCAAAGAATTCACAAAACAGCAAAGAGAACAAATAAGTGAGTTTAATAAACTCACAGAATGCAAGGTCCATGTGCAAAAATCATATCTTAACATACTAACAATAAATAACTAAAATTGTAATTTTAAAAGTAACATTTAAGCATAAAAACCATGAAGTTCTTAGGAGTAAGTCTGATAAAACATGCAAGATCTCACACTGCAAACTAAAATATTACTAAGAAAAATTAAAAACCTAAATTAACAGAAATATATACCATGTTCATGAATCAGAAGACTCAATATTGTTCAAATGTCAGTTCTCCCTAAATTAACCTAAAGGTTCAAAGCAATCTCCATCAAAATTCCAGCAGGCTTATTTTAGAAACTTGACAAGCTGATTCAAAGACTTATGTGGAACTTCAAAGGACACAAGATAGCCAGAAAAAGAAAAATAAGATTGGTGGACTCACGTTACCATATTTCAATTTTTTATGAGTCTACTGTAATCAAGACAGGGTGATTTTGACATCTGGATAGACATATAGTTCAATGGAATAGAAGAGAGAGTTCAGAAACAGACTCACACATGTAAGTCAATTGATTATGGACAAAGCTGATAGAGTAGTCCAGTGGAGAAAAGATAGTCTTTTCAACAAATAGTAATGCTATAACAATTGGACATATATGTACCAAAAAAAATGAACTTTAACTCTTACCTTTTTTGCCTCTTCATACTGTTCACAGGGTTTTCTCAAGGTAAGAATGCTAAAGTGGTTTTACCATATATAAAAATTAACTCAATAGGCAAATCTGTAAAGACAAAAAATAGATTAGTGGTTCCCTAGAGTTGAGGGGGTGGGAGGGGAAATATGAAGTCACTACCAGAGAATTTGAGGTTTCTTTTTGGTTTTATGAAAACGTTCAAAATTAGATTGTGGGGATGCTTGCACAATTTTAAATATGCTAAAAACCAGACTTATACACTTTAAGTGGATTAAATGTGTATCATGTGAATTATATCTAAAGCTGTTTAAAAATCAACTCAAAATGAATCATAGACCTAAATGTAAGAGGTAGAAGTATAAAGTGCTAAAAGAAAATGTGAGAAAAATCTTTGTCACCTTGGGTTGGGCACAGGTTTCTTAAATATGACACAAAAAGGAAAAACTATTAATACATAAAAAATAAATTACACTTCATCAAAATGAAAATGCTTTGCTGTTCAAAAGACACTGTTCAGAAAAATGAAAAGATGAGTCATATACTGTGAGAAGATATTTGCAAAAATACATCTCTGATACAGAACTTATATCCAAAATATGTTAAGAAATCTTATAGATCAATATTAGAAAGAAAACCCAGTTTTTTAAATGGATGAAAAGCTTGAAGACACATCACCAGAAATAGTATACAGATGGCCAATAAGTACATGAAAAGATGTTCAATATTATTAGTCATTAGGGAAATACAAATTAAAACCATAATGAGATAACACTATCTGCCTTCTAAAATGACTCAGATCCCAAAATCTGCCAATATCTAAAGCTGTTGAAGATGTGGAGTGGCTAGGGTACCCGTGGTGGGAATGCAAAATGGTATGGCCACTTTAGAAAACAGTCAGGCAGTTTCTTATAAAAATTAATCACATATTTAACACATGACCCTACAAACCTCCTAGGTATTTACCCAAGAGAAAACTTACATCTACACAATGACTTATACAAAAATGTGTACAACAGCTTGACTTATGATTACAAAAAGCAGAGAACAAGCCACATTGGTAAATGAACAAACTAAGGTACAGAGGAATACTACTCAGCAAAGAAATGGAAAAACTACTATAAGCAACCACATGGAAAACACTATGCTGCATGAAAGAAACCAGGCATGGAAAGCTACCGCTCACTATATGATTCCATCCATTAAGATTCTAGAAAAAGCTGAGCAATAAGGACAGAAATCAGATCAGCAGTCACCTGGGGCTGGGAGTAAGCGCAGGAGATTTGCTACAAAAGGGCAGAAGAGAATCTCTGGGGGCAATGGAAATAGTCTACATAATTATTGTGATGATGCTTACATGACTATGTACATTTGTTGAAATTCATCTAGCCATGCACTTTTAAAAGAGTGATTTTACCATAGTATATGTATAAGTATAATTACTATATAATTATATGCTAATTTTACTTAAATCTGACTTTTAAAAAATCATATTGTAATAAATGCCAAAGAATATTGGGGGTGAGTGGAAGCAATGCATTCTCTTTAGAAAAATTCAAATAATCTCAAAGTATACATGATAAAAAAATGAAAATTCCCTCTCTGCCTTCTTCCATCCCATTTCTTTTGTTTGTGTATATTGCTTTTTTTTAAAGATTTTTTTGACATGGATCATTTTTAAAGTCTTTACTGAATTTGTTACAATATTGTTTCTGTTTCATGTTTTGGTTTTTCAGCTAAAAGGCATGTGGAATCTTAGCTCCCCAAACAGGGATTAAACCCTGCATTGGAAAGCAAAGTCATAACCACTGAACTGCCAGAGAAATCCCAACAGTTTGTGTATATTTTTCAGATATTTTTATGCATACTCATATTTGTAAAAATGCGTAAATGTGATACCATGTTATGCATTGTTTTGTAATCTGCTTCACACGTGTCACTTTTCATTGCTGTTTACCAGGACATAAAAATCTCCCATCTCCCACCTCAGCACACCTTGCTGACAAGGATACAGCAGGCTTTCCGTAACTGTTGTTGATCATCTCCATAATCGTGAGTCAACTTGCCAGAGAGGGTCGGCCTGACCGACAAGAGGAACAGACTTATTCCAGCAGCTGTCAGTGTCCAGAGGACACTATGTTCCTTGGACCTATTACCAAACCAGCCAGGTCAGTTTCTCCTCCTATTTCAAAGCAAATTTCCTCTCATACTTCTTGAATGGCCACAGCATTTGGCCTGTAACTATGCTGCAGGGGTGGGGGAAGAAGGGACTCTGGCCTAGAAGAAAATTTTCCTATAAACACAGAACATCATCATTCCTCATGATTTATTTTAATCAGTGTGCTTAGAGCTTAAACAACTCAATTGATCCTTGAGAGACTTGTTCGAAGTCAAATAAGCCACTGGCAGTGACGGGAAAAAAACAGAGTGAGAAGGCCGTGCTGACTGCAGCCAGCAGACTGGCCATGCCAGCACTACTATCCCTACCAAGCCCAGAGGGAAATGCCAGAGGCTCAGGGTTTGCTGTTGGCGGTTGGAAGAGACGGCTGCATTTTGGAAAAGCATAGGACAGCTTAGGCAATGTTTTCTCCACTTACCCTAAGAAAGAGAACCTGAGTGCTCTGGACACATGACTGTCTACTTCACAGCCTGAACCTCTCGGACGACTGCCCTTCATTCCCTGAATACCTTTCACCTCCTTGGTAGTCAAGTGCATGGCAACTTCAGACTGTACTGATCACAGAAGGGTCCCACAAAGGAGTTTGCAAACCAGCGTTCTCCAACTCACTGTGCTACCAACTAGAGAGGACAGGGAGCTTATGTATCAATAACTCAGTAGAGGTAGCAGCAACTGTGCTGAGCTTGATTAAAAGGAGTGGTTTGGGGTCATTTCCAAAGTTTCCTTCCATTCTAAAGTTCTCTATTATGGTCCCAGCCAAGGCAGCAGTGCTGTGCTTAAGAGCATGCATTTCAGCATCAGAGGGGCTTCCCAGGTGGCCTGTGCGCTTATGTGTGCTTAGTCGCTCAGTTGGTCCGACTCTGCGACCCCATGGATTGTAGCCCACTAGGCTCCACTGTCCATGGGGATTCTCCAGGCAAGAATACAGGAGTGGGTTGCCATGCCCTCCTCCAGGGGATCTTCCCACACCAGGGATCAAACCCATGTCTTCCGCATTGCGGGTGGATTCTTTACCGTCTGAGCCACCAGGGAAGCCCCAGGTGGCATAATGGTAAAGAATCCGCCAGTCAATGCACGAGACTCAACAGACGAAGCTTCAATCCCTGGGTCAGGAAGATATACTGGAGGAGGAAATGGCAACCCACTCCAATATTCTTGCCTGGAAAATCCCATGGGCAAAGGAACCTGATGGGCTACAGTCCATGGGGTCGCAGAGTCGGACCAACTGAGCAAGCACACATGCATACAGGCCATCAGAGAGGCTTGGGTTCAGACCCTGGCTCAGCCCTTTATCAGCTAAGTGATGCTGGGCAAGAGACTTGACCTTGCTCAGCCTGTTTCTTCATCTTCACTGGGCTATTGGGAGGCTTCTGTGACACAATGCAGGACTCAGTACAGCACCTGGCACAGCAAAAATGCTCAGTACTGCGGCTGCTAGTTGCTCAGTGGTGTCCGACTCTTTGCAACCAACCCCATGGACCATAGCCCTCCAGGCTCCTCTGTCCATGGGGATTCTCCAGGCAAGAATGTTGGAGTGGGTCACCATGCCCTGTGGCTACCATCATTATTACTATTTTAAAACGTCTCTTTCTGGGAAAACACAAAGTTTTTCTAAAAACCAGGATCCTTCTTTTTGAAACTGAGTAGAATAAAAGAGGATGTGGCAATCTGAAGGTTCAGCTGGTTCTTTTTAGTTTTTACTTTAAAAGGTCAGAAGAATAGCCATAAGGAACAATCCTCAGAGGTAATTACTAAAGGAAAGTGAGAGGGGAGGTCAAATGACCACTCAAGGCCACAAAGCTAATTAATTGGCCAATCTGCTCTTAATCTCAGATTTCTCCTGTGTTCCAATCAAGCATCCTATTTGAGCACCACACTGCCCAACTCTAACTGTGCTCTGAGATACCTTGGTGTTAAAAGTATCACTCAGAGTCTCTGGGCTGTATTAGTATTAAGCTACCCTGGTGGTTCAGTGGTAAAGAATCCTCCTGCAATGCAGAAGACACATGCAGGAGAGGCAGACTCAATCCCTGGGTCAGGAAGATTCCTTGGTGCAGGAAATGGCAACCCACTCTAGCACTCTTGCCTGGGAAATCCTGGCAGGCTACAGTCTGTGCGGCTGCAAAGAGTAGGACACTACTTGGTGACTGAAAAACAATAACAATAACCATTTAGTAAGCACTTGTGATTTGCCTGGCACTGTACTTGAATTCAGTCCTGTTCATTCAGTCCTTAAAGCACCCCATGTATAAGCATCACTTCCCTAATTTATGACAGAGAAATTCAGGCACAGAAAGGTTAATCATGTTGCCCGAGGTCCCACAGCCAGTAAGTGGCAGAGTCAGAATTCTGGCAGTGATGTAATTCAGTGGATCCAAGGGAATCAGAATGCAACAGAGTCCCTGTCAGCTCTAAATCACACCATATGGATCTGAGGAGTTAGGATTCTAAGGCACTCTGAGGCACCTAACATTTGCAGCACAAGATAAGCTCCCTAAAACTGTCTCTTTGTGCCTCTGTGTGGTGTTGGGAATGACCCACATCAAAGCAAGAGCTGGCGAGAAAGAACCCGACCCGTGCTTGGCAGCAGACTCTCAGCCTGACCTTCTCAAACTAGAAGAGAAAGGTCATTCCATTGGACTTCCCCACATTCAATGGCAGGAGGCTTTCTTCCTAGAATATTCTCCAAATCTTCTCCAAAGACACAATGTGCAGCTTACAGCATGATTCAGAGGAAGCCAGTAAGTCTGAGAGTTGGGAGTACAGCCTGGGAGGGTAGACTCGTGGGTTTGGACTGAAGGAACAGCAGCGGAGCTCAGGGTTAGCTGGCAGAAAGTTTCATATCTGCCCATGTTCCAACCTGGTGTCTGTGTGCAAAGAAATGCAGAAGGTACAATCTGAGAAGCATTAATAACTGGTAGTAACTCTCAGCAGCTAAGAGGCTAGCACAGGGGAGCAGTTAAAAGGGTACAGTGTCTGGAATTCAGCATACTTGGATTTTATTGCCTGTGAGGTCTCTTATGAGCTGGGTTGTAATTGGTATGTCATTACCTTCTCTGGGCCTCATGTCCTCACGTGTAAGGTGGGATTGTAACAGCAGTCATTGTGAAAATGCATGTAAAACAGGAAGCCCAATGCCCAGGACATGGAAAGTGCTCAACAGATGTCTGTCCATATTAACTGGGATTCGAAATAAACACTCTCCTTTGCAGAATTGCTCCAAATACTCAGTCAACCTTCTCAGCTAATTTCTGTGGCCTCTGTTTGCTAGTTTGGCAAACAGATTTAGAGTTGTCTCTGAAAATTCCTCCCAATACTAGGAAACTTACTTTATACTTGCCTTTAAAAGGGATGTATAGAATTTTGATTTTTCAAAATATTGTCACACAAACTCATATATTGCTCCTGGGGATGCCAAATAGTACAGTCACTTTGAAAAACAGTCTGACAGTCTCTTATAAAATTAAACATACCCTTACCATACGACCCAGCAATTCCACTCTTAGGTACTTATCCAAGAGAAATGAAAACTTATGTTCACACAAAAACCTGTATGCAAATGTTTATAGTGGCTCTATTCCTAATTGTCAAAAACTGGAAACAACCCACATGTCCTTCAGCTGGTAAACAAACCAGCATATCCATCAATGGAATACCACCTCACGGTAACAAGAACAGACTAGCAACATATGCAATAACTTGGATGAATCCCAAATGCAAAGCGAAAGAAGCTAGACACAAAAGGCAACATACTGTATGATGCTGTTTCTGTGATATTCTGAAACAGGTAAAATTATAGATATAGAAAATAGATCAGTCGTGGCTTTCAAAGGCTCGAGGTCATGGGGGGCTGTTGACTAGAAAGGCACAGAAGAACTTGGGGGATGGCAGAACAGTCCTGTACTTGATTGGATTGTGGTGATAGGGTGCATGACGGTCTGCATTTGTCAAACTGGCAGAAATGTACACTAAAAAGTGAATTTTACCTTATATAAATTATACCTCAATTCTTAAAAAACAAAAGAGAATATTGGCACATGCATAATCTCATTTTATCTGCATAGCTCCATCCCCTAAGGCAGGTTCTCTCCTGTTTGCTCTGGGACAGAGGCTTGTAGAAGTCCTGGAGCTCCATTAGAATCAGGACCACCCCTTCACTTAGCTGCATCCACTCTGATTGTGGGGGACTCTGGGGTAATAGCCCCTACAGTCACTTCTTTCTCCCATCTTCCTTTTGCCATAAATATCTAATGTTTTGAGCCATCCTTTTAAAGAACACCAAGAATTAATCAATTTATTTGTTAATTAAATGTTTGGTGGTGGCTATTTAAATTCCACAAAGCTTCAGAGAGACATATTCCTTCCATGGTCCCCAGTTTTGTCACAGGCAGGAGACAAAGGACATCTCTTTGAAGAAACCACGTGCCCTGGGGCATACATGTTCCTCTAATGTAAAAGGAACTTGGAGTTGGTAGGCAAAATGTTCTTGCCACAGTCAGCAAGAAGCTGGATCAAAGTTGCAAAATCTGTCATATTGATAGTCGTGATTTCCAAATTGCCTTGAGGAGTACATTTTGATTTTGAAGAGCCTCACAATGAACACTCTGACTGAATTATTATTTAAAATAAAAGCTGTTGTCCCATTCAACCTCAAACATCTCCATAAAAGATCTGTAATTTCTGTTTGTTTACTCTTTTGAAATTGGGCTTTGATTATATGATCAAACATATGAGAAATATTATTCCATTATATTAAAATTTCTCTTACCTAATATGAAAAATATTATTCCATTATACTAAAATTTCTCCTACCTAGTAAACTATTGTATTCATATACCATACCAGTAGCCAAAGTGATCAGTGTAACAACTTCCATGAACAAATACCAACGTCTAAAAGGAAACTAACCCTAACAAACAAAACATCCTCTGCAGGCCCTTAAGAAAGCTGTGAACAGATGCCTTTGCTTTTCTGACAAAGGAGTCAAATTAGTTCAAGGACTACAAGTAAGGCACAGGCTAAACACAGATTGGCCCTTGACATAATCTCCTCCTCTCCATCCTGACCCCTAAGTCCTCAGAATTGTTGAAACACATTTTGAGAAGAATTCAGAGCAGGGCATTATTAGCAGGGACTGCCCTGCCAAGCACAATGTGTGGAGCAAAACCCAAACAAATAACCTCTTTGTTTTCTATCAGCCCCAGGGGTTCAGGTCAGGTAGGGAAGCTCTACTTAGCTTTCTGGCAAAGAAGAAACCATTTTCATAATTCTTTCTCCAGATACTTCTAAGAATGAATTAACATTTACCGATGGATTCTGTGGTGTTGGAGAAGACTCTTGAGAGTCCCTTGGACTGCAAGGAGATCATACGAGTCCATCCTAAAGGAAATCAGTACTAAATATTCATTGGAAGGACTGATGCTGAAGCTGAAACTCCAATACTTTGGCCACCTGAAGCGAAGAACTGACGCATTGGAAAAGACCCTGATGCTGGAAAAGATTGAAGGCAGGAGTAGAAGGGGATGACAGAGGATGAGATGGTTGGATGGCATCACGGACTTGAAGGACATGAGTTTGAGTAAGCTCCAGGAGTTGGTGATGGACAGGGAAGCCTGGTGTGCTGCAGTCCATGGGGTCGCAAAGAGTCAGACACGACTGAGTGACTGAACTGACTGACTGATGGAGTCTATAATGTATGATGACCTTGAACTAAACTATTCTTAGGTTCAGGCCCACACTATTTATTGTGTACTTGCCACAGACCAGCTACCGTGCTAGACGCCAGGGATATGATTAAGAGCAAAATAGGCATGGTCCCTGACCTCACAGAGTTTATGGTCTAGTGGGGTGATAATCCATAAACAAGTAAGTAAACATCAAATAAAAACAGATGGTGATTGTCTTAGTCGATTCATGCTGCTCTAACAAAATACCACAGACTGGATGGTTTATAACCACAGACCTCTATTGTTCATGGTTCTGGAGGCTGAAAGTTCAAGGTACTGAACAGTCTATTCTATTCTGCAGAGAGAAAAAAATATAGTAGGAATACTGTGGCTCTGTGCTTCCTCTTTTATTACCCTCTAGAGGAGGAGTGAGTCATCAGCTTGGAGAACAAGAGAAGAAACTGATTGCCTGTGGCTCACTCCATTCCCACTAATCCAGCTCTGGAGAATCCAGGAGGACTTCCTGGAGGAGGTGATGGCAAAGTCCCAAAGGATGAGAAGAAAAGGAGAATAAGTGGGAATGGTTTGGGGGAAATACCAGAATGTAGAAATTCCTAGAAGCAAAAGAAAACATGGTCATTTGGGGGAAAGGCAAAAAGTTCTGCACAGTTGGAGCATAGAGGGTAAGAGATTAGGAGCTAAGAGATAGCACTGGCAAAAAAGCCAGATCATGAAGAGCATTATGTGCCAAACTATGGAATGTAAACCTTATCCTGAGCGCATTGAGAGGGATTGTTGGCTCAGTCTCTCAATCGTGTCCAACTCTTTGTGACCCATGAACTATAGCCTGCCAGGCTCCTCTGTCCATGGGATTTTCCAGGCAAGAATACTGGAGTGGGTTGCCCTTTTCTTCTCCAGTGGATCTTCCTGACCCAGGGATCGAACCTGGGTATCTCACGTGGCAGACTGACTCTTTACCGTCTGAGCCACCAGAGAGAGATAGAAAGGTTTAATGAAGAGAGTGAAGATATACCATTCCTAGATCAAACTGGCTGGAGGGCAGAAAACAGAAGAAGGATTGCAATTCTTCCACGCTCTCTGAAAAGGTGAGAAAAGGAGGAAAGGGTGCTTTGCTGCACTGTGTCATCTTCCTTTGGCCCTCCACATCAAACTGTCCTGGGCCCCAGCTCTGAGTTCCTGTCAGAGGGCCCTCTGCATGCAGCCCTTGTCCCAGCTCCAATAACAGCTCCTTCCCTCTCCCCTGCAGGCCGAGGGGTGGCCACAGAGTCCCCACAGTACTGTGCGATTCCTTGCAGTTTCTTTACACCCTGCCCACATATTTGTAAGCAACTTTGTTATTAATAACCCCTCAAACGATCCTAATTTGAGTATGCCAGCTGGTTCCTGCTGGTATCTCTGTGGCTACACCCTCCCTCTCCCCTGCAAATAAA
This sequence comes from Bison bison bison, assembly GCF_000754665.1. Classification (NCBI taxonomy): domain Eukaryota; kingdom Metazoa; phylum Chordata; class Mammalia; order Artiodactyla; family Bovidae; genus Bison; species Bison bison. The sequence continues at coordinate 6,360,466 of NW_011494811.1, forward strand.
GAGAAAGCAAGCATAAGAGGCGTGGAAAAGGAGGAGGCCTCCTCCTCAAGATGATGGCTTGAGAAGTTTGCTGCTTAGGAAAGATAACCGACTTACTGAGATAGCGGTTGTCTTTTAATAGCCCTACTGTTTGGGTGAGAATGATGCTGCTCACTTAAAAGGAAAGAAAAAGAAAAATCTCCGGAAACCTCACCTCCCAGAGGCAAATGCTACTAACATTTTTGCTCAATATTCTTCTACCTATTTCTCTGTACATACATACTCAGACAGATATATGCAACTTTATATAAATGAATTTTACTCCAAATGCTGAGCCAAACCTACTTTTTCTCATTCATAAGCCTCAGGTTTTGAGTTGCCTGTGGGTGATTCCGAGTAGACCTGTTGGGAAACAAACTGAATATAATAATCTAGAGTTCAAGTCTTGGGGCTGCCATCAGAGAGAAGAAAGACAGCCATGAAAGCCTCAGGAGGCAGAGGATCCTGTCAGGCAGAGAGTAGGAGGGGAAGAGGTGGGAGCCACCACAGAGCCACTGGAACTCAGACACTGACAGGGCAGGAAGAACCAAAGGATACGGAGAAGGAGCAGCTAAGGAGGTAAGAGGAAGCTGGAGAGTTCTTGGCCTTTGAGAAATAGGGGCGGTCCACAGTGAAGAAGGCTACTGTCAGCTCAAAGGAGGTAAGGGATTTGGATCTACCAATAAAAAGGTGGCTGGTAGCCTGGAAAAGAGTGCTTTTAGGTGGGAACTCCCTGGCAGTACCATGGTTAGGACTCGGTACTTTCACAGCCAGGGCCCAGGTTCGATCCCCAGTTGGGGAAGTAAGATCCAGCAAGGAGCACAGTGTGGCAAAAAAAAAAAGAGAGAAAGAGTGACTTTAGTCAAGTGGTAGAGTGGAAGCCAAATTGAAAAGAGCTGAGGAGAAAATGGAGGTGATCTACTCCCCAATTTGCTGTCCCCTTCCCCACTCATCAGAGCTTTTCCAGACCCTATTGAGTTTGAAACTCTGTAAATTCACCTGAGTGTACTGTTACACTTCAGATCTGATTTGGTAGGTCTGGAGTGGGCTCTATATTTCTAATAAGTTCCCTGGTGATGTGGATAGCACTGAACCAAACTTGAAGTAGCAAGGAGTTAGATTGGGCTGCCGAGTCAGCGTCAAGGCCCAGGCTTGATGAGTGCCTTACCAAAGACACTCACATGTACAGAGATAAAAATGAATTCTTAGGGTCTTACATTATTATCCACACCAGAAAAATACTAAAAAGGAAAACGAGGAAATTTCTGCACCCCTATGTCTGGTTCTTTCCTGTATATGTGCCATGCTCATGAAAGTCCCTCCATTTGGGTCACTTAAAACTTACTAGGATTTTGTAGTTATTATTTCTATTTTAAATGCATTAGGCCCCAGAACATGCTAAAATCGCAATCCTTTGAAATTTGTTACTATTTGCTTCACAGCTCAAAATACGATGAATTTTTGTAAATGCTCCGTGAGTGCTTGAAAAGAACATATTCTGTAATTGGGTTCAAGGCTTTATGTCTACTAGGTCAAACTTAATAACTGGGTTTGACAGGTCTTCATAATCTATCAATTACTAAAATGAAATCTGTTAAAATTACCATTCTCTCTCTACCTGGAAAGTCTTTCCTCCTCACCACTCCAACTGGCCCAGTCTTCCATCCAACAACTGGGGATTCATGGTGACCAAAATCAGGTCTCTGCAGAACCAGTCCTTCCCCTCCTGGAGCTGACAGTCTAAGAAGGTTTATCTGGTCAACAATACCTCAGTTGTTGTTGTTCAGTCACTCAGTCGTGTTTGACTCTTTGCAACCCCATGGACTGCATGCCAGGCTTCCCTGTCTTCACCATCTCCTGGACTTTGTTCAAATTCATGTTCATTGAGTCAATGATGCCATTCAACCATTTCATCCTCTGTTGTCCCCTTCTCCTCCTGCCTTCAGTCTTTCCCAGCATCAGGATCTTTTCCAATGAATCGACTCTTCGCATCAGGTGGCCAAAGTACTGGAGCTTCAGCTTCAGCTTCTGTCCTTCCAATGAATATTCAGGGTTCATTTGCTTTAAAATTGACTGGTTTGATCTCTTTGCTATCCAAAGGACCCTCAAGAGTCTTCTCCAGCACCACAGTTTCAAAGCATCAATTCTTCAGCACTCAGCCTTCTTTAGGGTCCAACTCTCACAGCTGTACAAGACTGCTGGGAAAACCATAGCTTTGACTATACCAACTTTTGTTAGCAAAGTGATGTCTCTGCTTTTTAATACACTGTCTAGGTGTGTCATCTCTTTTCTTCCAAGGAGCAAGCATCTTTCAATTTCATGGCTGCAGTCACCGTCTGCAGTGATTTTGGAGCCAAGAAAATAAACTCTGTCACTGTTTTCTTTTTTTCTATTTGCCATGAAGTGATAGGACCGGATGCCATGATCTTAGTTTTTGAATGTTGAGTTTTAAGCCAGGTTTTTCACTCTCCTCTTTCACCTTCATCAAGAGGCTCTTTAGTTGCTCTTCACTTTCTGCCATAAGGGTGGTGTCATCTGCATATCTGGGGTTATTGATATTTCTCCTGGCAATCTTGATTTGCTTCATCCAGCCTGGCATTTCCCATGATGTATTCTGCATACAAGTTAAATAAGCAGGGTAACGATATACAGTTCTGATGTACTCCTTTCCCAGTTTTGAACCAATCCAGTTTTTCCATGTCCAGTTTTAATTGTTGCTTCTTGACCTGCATATAGGTTTCTCAGGAGGAGGTCAGGTGGTCTGGTATTCCCATCTCTTGAAGAATTTTCCACAGTTTGCTGTGATTCACACAGTCAAAGGCTTTGGTGGTGTAGTCAATAAAGCAGATGTTTTTCTGGAAGTCTCTTGCTTTTTCAATGATCCAACGGATGTTGGCAATTTGATCTCTGGTTCCTCTGCCTTTTCTAAATCCAGCTTGAACATCTGGAAGTTCATGGTTCATGTACTGTTGAAGCATGGCTTGGAGGATCTTGAGTATTACTTTGCTACTGTGTGCTGCTGCTGCTGCTACTAAGTCGCTTCAGTCGTGTCTGACTCTTCGAGAACCCATGGACTGCAGCCTATCAGGCTCCTCTGTCCATGGGATTTTCCAGGCAAGAGTGCTGGAGTGGGTTGCCATTGCCTTCTCTGGCTAGCGTGTGAGATGAGTGCAATTGTGTGGTAGTTTGAGCATTCTTTGGCATTGCCCTTCTTTGGGATTGGAAAGAAAACTGGTCTTTTCCAGTCCTGTGGCCACTGCTGAGTTTTCCAAATTTGCTGGCATATTGAGTGCAGCACTTTCACAGCATCATCTTTTAAAATTTGAAATAACTCAACTGGAATTCCATCACCTCCACTAGCTTTGTTCGTAGTGATGCTTCCTAAGGCCCACTTGACTTCACCTTTCAGGATGTCTGGCTCTAGGTGAGTGATCACACCATCATGGTTATCTGGTTCGTGAAGATCTTTTTTATGTAGTTCTTCTGTGTATCCTTGCCACTTCTTCTTAATATCTTCTGTTTCTGTTAGGTCCATACTGTTTCTGCATGAAATGTTTCATTGGTATCTCTAAATTTCTTGAAGCCATCTCTTGTCTTTTCCATTCTTTCCTCCCTCCTCTGAGTTCTTACATCACTCACTGCCTGTGTAGCTAATGTAACACTCAGATAGTCTGTCTTCTTTGCAATGATTTGTGTTCATAATTTATTCCAGCTTTTAAATTCTAGGTAAGCCAAGATTATCCTGTGTTCTATACAACTGCTTTATTGAACTATAATTATTGACAAACCATAAGATTCACTCTTGTAAAGTATAAGATTCATCAGAAGAACATCTTATTTATCTCGGCATCCTCTGTGGCAGTGGTCCTCTATCTTGGTTGCATGTTGGAATTACCTGCAGATTTTTTTTTTTAACCCATTCTACCTGGTTCTCACCCCCAAGAGGTTCTGACTTAATTAATTTGGAGTGTGGCCCAGGCATCAGAATTTGTAAAACCCCAGTGATTTTAACTTGTAGCCTGGGTTGCCTTATAGTGCTTTGCACATAACTGTCACTCAATAATTGTAATCATGAATTAGTCCTAGGTTCCAGCTAATTAACTCGTCCAAGAACTAACTACCTTCACTGTGTCCCTCTAGTCAAGCAGCTCTTCTAATGATCTGTCTATCTCCTCCACTTGGTGTGAAAGGAAGACTGAGACAAAAGTATTTAGAAAAGATAAGTTTATTTGCAAAGATGTGCAGACTTCAAATACAACCAATATTTAAAGGAAAAATGTAAAGATTACCATGTTTACATTTATCTCTTAGGCATAGATAGTATGCTTAAATGGGGAGATATGTCACAAATGACATATTTCCAAATTTCCATATTCAAAAGTCAGGAATAAAATGGTTCTCATTGTAGATTCAGTAGCTGATAGGGAAAACTCAAGATTTCATTCATTTCAGACACCAGACATAAGAGTAGTTTGGTAAGGGTCTTAGGCTTGAAAGCGTCTTACTCTTCTTCGTATTTTTTCCTCCTGTGGGATTTAATGTACACTTTTTTTTTTTTAAGTCCTCTAGATACATTTTTATTTCCAAGGCAGTAATGTAACCATCTTATTTTAATTTTCAGTTGTCTCCATTGATGACATTAGACCACAAAGAATTTTTACTTAATCTTTCTTTCCACACTGCGTAAAAATAATCCTAAGATACAATGAAGACAGCTTTATCACAAAATCTATTTCCAAACTGTTTTCGACAATTTAAACATTCTAAGGTTTTTAAATTAAGGATTTATTGTAAAGGTACACTGTTAAAATTACAGCAGGGCAGTCTCACTTTTGCTTCCACAAGTGTGAGCGTCATGAAGACAGTGTCTGTTCTAGTGTTACACTTTATGTCGCTTCCGTGCTGGCACATGTTGGATGTTCAATAAATATTAGTGAAATAGATACGATCACACCTCATGCCACAATACTTAAATAAGATTTTAACTAGATAGGGAGCTGCATCAGTTTGCCCTTTTGGTACTTTTAGCAATTCTTAATTATGGTACTCTGAACTAGGGCACTCCTTAAACTTCTTACTCCACAACAAATTTTGAAGGCGCTTTTATTTCCATGTAAACGGTTGCTGAGGGTCGGGTGTCTGAAAGGATGACCCTCAAGTAAGAAGCAAGATGGTCAGTCCCGGATGAATGGACACTAGATTCTCGTGACTGGGAGAGGTTCCTCAGCCAGGCCGGTGGTCGGTCATTTTGCCAGGCCTATGACATCATTTAATACCTGCCACTGACACCTCCCCACTGCCAGATCCCAAGGGTCTGCGTGGGCAATCGGAGCCGCGCCCCCTAATTCGCTGCTGTGGCATCCCCCAGCAGGAGGGTCACGCCCCAGGGCGCAACGCAGAGAGACTCAGTCATCCAGAAGACAGTAAAACCAGTCGCACCAAGGAGAGGCAGCGGTATTTAGGCAGCTGGCTACTTCTCCAGAGCCTCCACCCTGTCCCCTGGGCCCGGCGCCCGGCGCTCAGCCTGTGCCGGGCTCCAGGAGCCCCAGCTCCCTCCACGTGTCCTGTCTTCCCAGCAGCCACCTCTGCCGCCTCGGGAGGAAAATCTCCTGACAACTCGCGGTCTACGGACTACGACTCCCAGCAGGTACCGCGCCGCTTCTCTCTCCGCCCCCTCCACGGGGCACGCAGGCGCTCTGGGCTCCGTCAACAAGCCGGGCTGGCGAAGACTGGGGACAGTGCCTTCTGGGATTTGTAGTTTTTTTTTAGTTAGTTGTGCCGTAAGTCAAAAGGAAAAGAACT
>NW_011494811.1:6366385-6366964 GCF_000754665.1 Bison bison bison
GCAAGTCTCGGCGGCCCCAGCGTGACGAGCTCGGTCACGTGGCAGGGGGCCGACCGGGCGTGCGTGCCGCCGTTGATCCGGTGCTGCAGTGAGGAGGTGGTTCTCGCCCGTGTTGTGTGTGTGTGTGTGTGAGTGAGAGAGCGAGTGAGTGAGTGAGTGAGTGAGTGTGTGTGGGGGGGGACTCGGCTTGTTGTTGTCGGTGACTTCCCCCTCCCCTCCACCCCTCCCCTTTCCCCGCCGCCGCTGCAGTGGCCGCTCCCTGGGCCGTAGGAAATGAGCGATAACGATGACATCGAGGTGGAGAGCGACGTGAGTCCTGGGGCTTCTTCCTTCCCTTGCGGGTTGTCAGGCTGGGACAGCGGCCGGGGTTCTCAGCAGGGCGACGGCGGCAGGGGACCGGGCAGACGCCGCCTCCTTCCCCTTCCCCCGCTGGGCTGGGACCCCCCTCCGTCGCGCTCCCGGCTCGCTCTCTCCGGGCTCTTGGCCGGAGCGGCCTTCTGAGACTGGAGGTGGGGAGGAGACACGCGGCCTCTGGGACCCCAGCCTCCCCCGGTGGAGGAAGGTGCTGCGGCCTCCCGT
>NW_011494811.1:6367064-6394267 GCF_000754665.1 Bison bison bison
TCCGTTCAGGATCCGGGGGACAGGGACCGGGTGCGCCGGGGATCCCATTGTCCGGGTCCTGGGGAAAGGGGACTGCGCTTAGGACCATGCCCCGTCCGCGCGCGACCCCCTGCTCCCGTGACCCGCGGATCCTGGGGAATGAAGGAGGGCGGAGAGGGATTGGAAGTGCCCACATTGCCATGAGCTGGGTACGAGGAGAGGAGACAGTGCTCTGGATCCCCTTCTGTCCCGGGTCGGATCCCGGAAGGAGGGGCGGCGCTCGAGACCCCCCTGCCCCGCTACCCGATCCCGCTAGGGGGGATGGGGGCGTAGGATGGGGAAGGGGGGGTGGGTAGGGCTGACTCCCCACCCGCCGCTTCCTCTGACGCCGGCATTTTCTTTCTTATTATTGAATGTGAAGTGTAAAAATAACTTCTATATTTTCTATTTTTTTTTCTCTCTTATTCCAGGAAGAGCAACCGAGGTTTCAATCTGCGGTACGTCTCCTACTCTCCATTTCATTTTCATTTCCGTTCAATTCTAGTCCTTTTTGGGGTCGGAGAGAAAAAGAGATTGTTCTATTACTTTTAATGTTGTAGTAAACTCACCTGTTAACCGCTAAGGTGAGGTGGGGCCTTGCTCTGGGGTTCTAGGTGGTGGGGGTGGGGGGAGGGTGGTTTGCGAATCTCATAATTTTGGAGTCTCAGGTGATAAGTTTCCGTGAATGTAGGTGAGTGAGAGAAGTTGTATGCAAGGAAATTAATCCTTCCGTAGTTTTCAGATGGGGGCTCTAGTTGTCACTATATAAGTGGGAAATGAGAAGTGCATCATGCTAAAGTAAGTTGTAGTATTACTTCAGGGAAAAGTGGTCAGATTTACTTAGGAAGAAGTAGGTTCTAAACCATGGCTGTGTGAAGTTGAAGCCACATGCAGTAATCACCTTTAACCAAAAGTCATGTGACTGCTGTAGACCTATGGAATCTCTCACAATCTGGTGTTATTCTAATGCAGACATTGGGAATGTAGAGGAGCCAAAGGTTGAATCTGAACGTATCACATTCAGCAGCTTATTGTGGTCTGACTATATTTTAGTTGAAGGAGCAGTATAAAGGCAATAAAAGAATTGCTGAAGAAAAGTGGCATTGCAGAGAGAGGTTTGCTAAGAGGTGATGGTTGAGACTATACAGTGTTGTCAGTAATTTCTTAAAGTTTTGTTATAAATCTTCTCAGTAGATGATTCTGTGGATTTAAGATAGACACTAATCTCGTGTCCTTGAGACAGTACTATGGGTGTTCCATGAATAGAAGGAAAAAATAGGTACAAATAAATCATAATCAGGGAGGAAGAGAAATAAGTAAATCATGCTGTCTAACATTTGACAGATGGGAGCAGTAGGGAGTGGATAGAATGGAGCCCCCAAATTTAGATGCTTCCAGAGGATCCAGGCAGTGAGATAGTCAGGAATGAAGTAGAGAGCAGAGGTGAGAACTGGGGGACTAAAGAACACATGCGTCTTCTGAAAAGGCAGCCACTGTAGTCCAGTGGGTTGTTACGTGAGAATCAGGCTGAGTGTTGTCTTATCTTCCTGTTTTGGAAGAAAGATTAAAAATCCAGACTTTTATGTTATTTTTCTGATTTTTAAAATGATGTGTGAGACAATCAAGTTGTTTAGGGGCTTGTTAGAATTTCAAGGATGCCACTTAGAGACCTCTGGTCAAAGAATTTATCACAGAGTAAAAGCAAGCCCTCTTGTACCTGCTCAATTCTGAGGTTGTCAAAGCAGTTAGGTATTGAGAAAAAGTGTACTTGTTGAGAGCTGATGTTTCTGTAAAAATCCAACAGTGCAGTTGTTCCAAATAGTCAGTAAAGAAGAATTTATTTTTCCTTGGAGTATTTGAAGACAATACTTTGAATATTTGCAGTATTGTTTGATACTTAATATCTCTACATACATTGGAAAATTAAATTCCTTTTATTCAGTTACTATTATCCTTAATAATGTAAACATGGAATTTCATGTTTGAAATCTGGTCTGTTTTCCTCCAAGTCTCCAGTTATAAAATCTGCCCTAGGGCTTGAACAGAATTGGAGAATAGGGGTTGTTTGGGCTTCCTTTGAAGAATTATTATTTAAATTGAAATTATATCAGCTTTCCACTGTGAGAAAAATTTTCTTTATGAAATTTTGGTGTATAGTTCCTGAGAGCTTTCTGCTTTTCAAAATATCCATGCACATGGCTGTTGATGTAAATTGTTTTATTAAATTATTAAAATGTTTCCACTCTCCTAGAGTGCTAATCTCGTTGTTTTGTCTAGATATTTGAAGTTTGATGTTAAGGTACTTAGGATTTTCCCTTTGATTTTGGAGGGTGGGCAGAGGGAGTGGGTTTGACCCTTTGTTTTTAATTTGACACATCTACTTGCTGAGATGTTTAAATGTTATCTGTTGTAAGATAATCACACTGGCATAGAGAGAAGAAGCAGTAGACAAATTTTATAGCATATCAAGCAATTATTGTGAATACATAGGGTTAAAAGGATTTTATTTTTTTCTGGGTGTGACTATGTCTGTCTTTCTCCTGACATTTAGTATAGATATACATTTTTTTAATTTGGGGGGAAACTATTAAGCTTTGCCTTAGTTCAGAAAAGAATATGGACTGTGAACAACCAAATATTTAGGACTACAGAAGAACTTTTAAGAAGTTATTTTGAAAAGGTCCTGTGGGTCCTAATACAGAAAGAGAAATTCATTCATGTTTTATAACGTAACTATAATAGCTACGGCTTTACTGCATAAGAAATGTTGGATAGTCAGCAAGAACAGAGGCTTGAAGTAACAGAAAGTGAAACTGACTTGACTGACTTGACGAGTATTTTTTATTGTTGCCTCAGTGCAAACGGAAACAACTTCTCCAGTGACCAATAAGATTTGTTAAAGTAATCCCAAACAATAATTTTTATTAGTAAATTCACTGTATCTCAGAATGTCACTGATACTGTCTTATTTTTATTATTCTTTGGAGGAAAAAATTTGCATTTCACGAGTTTTCTGGGGCAGGGATATTTCATGCAGGGTATACTTGTTTTTTTTCTGTTTGGGGTTTGTTTTTTTTTTTTTTTTGAAGGAATGAAAGTGTATGAGAAACACAGGGCTAGGGTTAGTGTGTTAGAAACCCACGGTCTTTTTCAGCTTATTCTTCGTGACAGCTGCACATGTTTCAGTTACAGCGTACCTATCTGGGGGGTGGTTAGAAACAGATTTCTGGACCTTTCTGGTATGAAATATTTTTAACCTCTCAGAGCCCTTTGTTTTTTTATGATATGCAATGTATTCAGAGGGGAATGAGCTTGGTTAGTCACCTTTGAGATTGAAATTTAGTCAGGAAATCAGTGCCTTTTACCCTAATGCTACATGATACATGTACTTTGTGTCGGCTTAGAGTGTTCACACTGATGTGGATGCCAAGTTTGGTTCCTAAAAATACTTATGGAAGGGTGATCTTACTTATAAGTCGTTTTCCAAGATGCCAGTAATAGTAACATCGTTGATCAAGGAAAATGGCTATAGAATGATGGCATATTTATATATATGTTTCCCAAGTTTTTTAAGGCACCAAGTGATTTTTTTGAGTAGCCTGGAAAACACACATATGTATTGGATATTAAAAACGTATACCAGGCAGTTGGCTTCAAGCCGGAGAGGTGTTGGGAAGTTGCCATTTATATCTCCTATTAAGGACCTTAGTGAGTTTCTCATCCAAGCTGCCCATAGTTTCATGTTGCAGTTTTCATGTTGATTAAAGTGAATTAAGTTGCTTAGAAGTTCAGTTTTATTTATCCTATCTACTTCCCATCAGAAATAGTAAATAGATCTTTTCTGATGAGAATTTTGAGCCTATGTATTTCCATCATTAGTGTTTAATAAGAATACCTTATTAAGTAATCATAAGAAACACTATCTTCCTTCTAAAATATAACCTTTAAATTTCTTAAAGGCAGTAAATGTTTACAGAGCAACTCTTAATCCCGTATATGGTGGGAGTTTTCTATATTGATTCGAGAAGATTCCCCTTATAGACAGAATTAGGTGTCAGGTAATCTGCAAGAGATGGCATTACTCTGGAGAACCTTAGGCATCCTTGCATAATAGAACATTCATTTCCCCATGCGATTTGCCTCCCTAGAACTTGTGGGAAATAATGCTGCTGTCTGATGTAATGCCTCAAAGGAAGATGTAGTCTCTATGCAGTAAGTTGGAAGAAAATAATTTTTAAAAATCCCTCAGTTTTGAACAGCTTTCCTTAGCTTGAATGACCTGCTGCCAGTTTAGCAACTTCTTGGCTAAGGAAATAATGTTTGCCTTCAACATTTAACAACACTTAAGATAACACATGCTTGTTAGTGTCAGAGATGGACAAATTGTAGGTGAAGACTCGTGTTCTGGCTGCCAGTATGGAAAGTTTGGGGGAAATAATACTGAGAGACTGAATAAAAACCTTGGCAGAGATGTCAAAGCTGGAATCGATTTGGTGTTGGAGTTCCTGTTGAGCATCTGTGGGCCACTCTTCAGTATCACACGGCCCTTTAGTGTTTCTGTTAGCCTGGGATGCCCTGAAGGAGGGCTTGTCTGGCAGAAACTGCAAATCCAGCTTGCTTAAAGAGTGACAGCATCCAGCCACTGCTCCTGTAGGATGTATAGGGGAGGTATTTGGGGGACTGCTGTACAGCCCAAGAATGCCTCTTTTATCTTCTAGAATTTGTCTGGTAGCACCTGTTTTCATTATCAGACATCTTCCTCAGTATAGGTAAGAGAGAGCTGGCTCATCTGAGTTGAGCTTTATTTGTTCAAGACACACAATTGTTTGGCCCTTTCCCACCACCCCCCCCATTTTTTTTCTTAATTAGTTTTGCGTTTGTGGAAGGATCTCAGATGCCTTATACTGGGAATCTTCACCCAGTTTTTCATTCTCAGTTCTGAAATCTTGGCCCTTTCAAAAAGGGTTGCCAGCAAGTGAAGATAGTTAACAAGCAGTGATAAGCCTGGCAATTGGCCCTCCATTTGGGTGAATTGCGGGGGAGAGGAATTCATCCGGCTAGACATTTGGAAATTGTTTCCCAAACAGAATTCTCAGTCTTGTATAAAGGTTTTTCATATGGTCTTTCAAGCCACTAGAGGTATTATTTAATCAGAGTTGCCTGGAATTAGGCATGTTAGTTCTGCATGTTTTTAACTTGCTCTTTCAAATGAGGCTTGAGAAGAAGAAAAAATACATCATTGACATTGTCACAGAGAGCTTTAAAATGGCCTCTGGTTAAGTGGAGCAGCTTGGGGATGGACATGGCAGCAGGGATTGGTCTAAGATTCCACTCTTCTGCTGGTTAAATGGGGCCTGGAACCACCACAGAAATTGCATCCACTGCTTTGAGAACAGCGGTCCCCAGGCCAGGCTTTCTACCAGGCAGTGGACTGCTGCCTTTCCTTGTTGAGCCAACTTCTCAAAGTTGGCTGGCTCCCCAGATGAGAAGCCAAGATTTCTGCTGATGGTCCACAGCCAAGTTCACTTACAGTCCTCTAACCGAAAGACTTGTCCATTTGAGTCCTTTCAGGGCTCAGTGAATGGGAAGGGGGTAATGCATTGTGGGGATGATTTTGGTGTTAGATTATACTTAGCTCCACCCTTCTAGTGCAGGCCTGAGTGAAACCAAGTCCAACTTGATTCTAGCCATTTGAGATTTGCAGGGCTCTCCCAGAAAGAAAACAGACAATTAGAATTTTATTTGTATCAACAAGAAGGATTGTGGGTAACTGGTGTCACTGCTTCTGTGCACAGCTCTTAAGCTGGGAGGAAGGCCAGGAATCAGGGTGATTTAGTAGACAGGAGTATCTTGAGCTGCTGCTGGATACCAAAGCTGGACAATTAATTTGCATGTAAATAAACCATCCTAGGGAGTGTGTAGCAAACACAGGGGAGACAGATAAATGCCAAATGCCATCTCTCAGCACTCTGAAGTTTTTAGTCTAAGAACCAGCCCAACTTAATTACCTTATCAATAGATGACTAGAGGGAATGGTAAGTTAGAAGAGGACTAGGTACTTAAATATGTTTAATTCCTTCAAGCTATCCATATAGCTGACAGAAGGTACCTGCAATTTTGTTGCTCTAATGCTGTATGATACCTTCTAGCTTCAGGTGATCTGGTCATTCCCTCAGTTTCCCTGTAAATTCCACGTTATCGCTGAAGTTCAGCAGACACTCATTTTTACAGAGTCCAGACGTAAGATTAGGAGAGCTTTAGCTGTGTTCCAGGCATCTGCCCTAAAAACGAGCGCTATGCCATGGAGAACCGTGGCTGTGATGGGAACCGTGTGTCCTGTTCAACAGAGCTGTAGGTGAGGTGCTGTGCTTGAGAGACCAGGAAGTGACTAAAATTACCACAGCTGCTCCCAGCCTCTTCTTCCTCTGTCATGACTCAGACTTTTAGGATTAGATACTAGAATTTCAAGTCCTTTCATTCCCGTAACTCTTTATAGACTTTTATCTGAACATCTTGTCTAGTACAAAGATTCATTTGAGGCTTTCTTGTGCTAAGCCTAGGTGTTCACTCCTGTTGCTTCATTTTTAAAATTGAGGGTTCTGTGTCTGGGTAGGTTAAAGCTACCTGAACTTCCTATGTCCAGACTTCCTCTTTAGGTTAGCTCAGTGCAGCCTCGTGTACTGGGGGTAAGTTCTCAGAGTACAATATTTCCACTAATTCCCGAAGTGCAGATGTGACGTTCCTGCTTTAGGTTAAGTCAGCACTTGAGCTCCATTGGCGGGACTGCCCCTGTGATGGGGGTCTGCCGAAACTCCCTTGCAGCGTTCACCCGCACTGTCTTCATCTGAAGCCAGTGTGTTTTGCCATCCCTGATTTGTTGGCTGTCTTTGTCCCTCTCAGCTGATTGTTCTTCCTAATTCTAAGCAGGACAGGATAAGGGCTTTTGTCTGTGGGTATTTAGCTACTGCCAAATAAGCATGACCTGCCACAGGTGCCTGAAGAAATGTATTCAGAGTATGTGAGTGTCAGAAGGTTTGCTGTCTAAGAACTACCTTTCTGGCACCCTGTGAAGGGAAGGCCTTGGCAGAATAGCACTTGGATGCACTTTTAAAAAAAAATAGGAGCTCAGAATGCAGTTGGCATCTATATCAGCTTTGTCATGGTGATCTCAGATTCATGCATCTGGGTTTTCCAGAGGTTTTAGTTTCTCATATATGATTTGGCAAGCAGGTCTTAAAACTAGTACCCTTTAGCAAGGTGGAGACCAGAGCAGACTCACGGTGATGTTTTCACATGAAAGAAGCACTGTACTAGTGGCCTGACTCTTTTCCTGGGTCCCCGCCAAGGGAATCTCTTACAGTGGGGGTGATCACCTCTTATGAAGGGGCCCACTGCAGCCTTTCCCTGGCCACCTCCTAGCCGTGGGACTGGCGGCTGTTGTGTCACATAAGTAAGTTGTGGGAGAAAACTGATGTTCCAGGAGAGTCACACTTTGTCCCCATGAATAACTTTTATTTTACTTATGCATGAGCTGGATGCATCGAGCTACTTTGGATGTTCCTGTTGCAAGCCTTGCTCACCCCTTTCTCCCCCTTCAGCAGAGCCTAATTCTGGAGACTCCTAACTGCCCACCTCGACAAATCCTTCCCAGTCCAGTCACCTGGGACTGCGCTGACAGCATATTCTTCCAGGCTGTACCCACTCAGCTGTGCACGCAGGAGGAGCGCCACTGCTAATTTGCTGTTTTCCCTTCTTCCAGGCTGACAAACGGGCTCATCATAATGCACTGGAACGAAAACGCAGGGACCACATCAAAGACAGCTTTCACAGTTTGCGGGACTCGGTCCCCTCACTCCAAGGAGAGAAGGTGAGTTTATTGAGAAAGCTGATGAGCCACCACTAGGTTAGAACACGCTGTGGGGCTTAGCAGGGTGCTCACCTTTCCAGAAAGAAATGGAGTCTGGGATATTTGGGTGACATGGTTTCCTTCATCTTTGATTCTTCAGGGAGTCATCACACACCTTACCTACTCTCTAGTTCATCCTTAACAAACAGTGTCAGATGTAATGGAGCTGCTTGTTAAGACATCAGTAGGAGCTATCTTTTAAAATTAATATTACATATAATTACTCATTCAAGAAATCATTATAACAAGCATACAGTAGTTTGGGATAATGCTAAGGATTTCTGAGGTCAATGATTCTCTGGACCTCCATGGGAATTCCTTTCGTATGGTTCAAAGTGGTACTTATTTTAAATGAAACCTCCCAGGAATGTATGTAAACCAATCTGGACACCAGTGATCTCCCAGTCTAAGAGTAGTTATTATTCCAAAGGCATATATATAGAGAGCATTTTAAATGTGAATTTGAGTAAAGAGACATGTTCACACAAAATGAAAGAGAAAAATAACCACTCTTCTTCCCCCATCCCTCTACCCCATTGGTGGCCTTCCAGAAACTGTTTTCCCTGGAGAGGTAGGCACCAACTGTTTCTCCGTTTGAAAAACAAAGTCTAAAGCTTTGACTAAAAAGCCTATAGGTTAGGGTCAGTCCTTGAAATTTGGAGAAAATATGTGTTTGCACAGTTATCTCCATCCTTGACACAATATAACTGGCTGCTCTCGGCAGCTGTTCAGTGGTGTAAGTGGCAAATTTGGAGGAGGACCTTTTTTTTAATTTGTCTGTCTGTCTGGTTGTTTTGTTGGTTCAATAATGCAGTGTTTCAAGAAGCAACCATGTTAAGAAAAACCATTGCTCTCAGGTGTGCTTTGAACGGCTCTCCAGATTTAGCTCTGTGGTAGGAGTTTTAGGTTTGCTTGGTTATCCAGAATTAAACTTGGGCCAGTGAAAGTGGTTGCCATGATAGTTTCATTTTATTTATACTGCCACTCTGGTAAGCCATGTGCTGTATACCTTATCTGAGGTGTGACTGTGAAGCATGAGGTGGGTCTGACCTTGATGAAAAGCATAAAACAGGCCATGTAGATACCTAGTATTGCAAAAGCAGAATTCGCCGTGGGTTAGGCGCACTTAGTGTGGACTGGGCTTGATGGCCTTGGTCCAAGGTGCTTACCTGGAATAACAGCATTCCTGGGTACAACACTGTCAGAGCACCACAGGAGATCTTTATGATGGGAGAGAGGCTCACCCTGTTAGTCAGAGTACACACATGCAAGGGATTATCTCTTGTGCTTACCTGAACTATTGACGTATTCATGTGCCATGATATCAATTAAAATGGCTTTGATGAAGTAAACAGACAAGAGCTACCTTTTTCTAAGTCTCACATCTAACGAGTGGTACCAGGACAGTATATCCCAAGAAATGGCTTGTAGACCATCTGCCTCAGAATCACTACTGAGTCTGTCTTTCTGGAGGTAGGTAGGACTGGAGATCTGTATTTATAACTAGCAGTCAGATGATTCTTAAGTTTGAGAGCACTTTGGGAGAGGTCAGTTCTTAAGAGCTCAACTCTACCTTTTTCTTACCTAGTCTTTTTTACATTATTGTAACATTCTTCCTTAGGTCCTTAAAAATCACATTACCATAATCCTGTTGTCTCATTTCTTCAAGGAAGTTGACAGTTTGAATTTGGTAACCTTACAAACCTTACAAATAGTTGTCGTTCATTGGAACCCATTCATTTACTCACCTACTCCATTCACAAATACTGGGGATCTGCTGGATGCTAGGCATTGTCTTAGATACTAGGAATACAGCAGTGAACAAAGCAGATGAAAGCAGCTCTTAATCTGGTGAGGAAAAGATTGAAAACGAACTAGTAATTACTTATAGTAAAAACGCACTAGTAAATATATATACGTATTATGTCAGATAAGTGCTATTGAGAAAATTAAACAAGGAAAGAAGGGTTGCAGGTTTCATTGGAGCAGACCAAAAAAACACACACTTGCAAGGCAACAGACTTCAGCCATGCATCTGTCTGGTGATGCGCATTCCACGCCAGGGGAGGCAAGTGGAATAGCCCAGGGGCGGGAGCCTGGGAGCGTTCCTGGGCCTCTCAAGGAGACAGAGGCTGGTGTGGCCAGAATGGAGTGAGTGAAGGGATAGTGGCAGGAGATGAAGTCAGCAAAGTAGCAGGAGTAGGGGAGAGGAGTGGTTGGAGCCAGGTTTCTTTGAGCAGATGAACGGAGCACCAGTGGCAGTCTGCCAGGTTCCTTCCCAATTTCAGGTGCTTCTGTGGGTTCTGGTCCAGATGTTCATGTTGAGCATGAATAAAGGAAGTGGCTGTTACCTCTGGTTGAACCCCAGCCCTTTGCCACTAAGTTTCACAATCTATTATTTTCCTTGTCTGCTGACACTGTTCACAGGTGCTGTGCTGAGTCTCACAGAATACTCTGGTCCCTCAGACTTCCGAGTTTTCACTAAATGTTGCAATTTTTTTTTTTTTAAAGTGGTATTCGAACCAAAGGAAATTGGCTAATTCTTGATTTGGATTGCAGCAGTCAAGGTTCTGACATTATGTAAATAATCCTGAAATGGTAATTTTGCTCTGAGAGTTGTGGGGGTGCTTAGATCAGTTTTTTTGAAGGGAGGCCCCCCGTCTCCTTGATTTGTGCATCTGTATGTTCCAGGTGACTTCTCTCTCAGTATTAGGACGATTTGGCCTACCTGTTCTAAGCCTTTTGTCTTTTAAAGGGAAGCTAATACTGATTGAATTGGATCCTAACCAAGAATGGGGGATACTTATACTAAAAAACAGCCCCCCCCAAAAAAAACAGCTTTAAATGTGAGACCCAAACCCTATCCTTTGTTTCCTATATTTTACTATAAGATGTTCACCTTTTGCTTAAATAAAATGTCAGTATTAACTAATACCTGTATTGCAATATAAGATGAAGTCTGCATAGTAGTTCTCTGAGGTGAGTATTACACTGTCAAAATTGGACAATTACTGCTGCTAGCTCCTGCCATTGTTACATATGAGAGATGAGGGAGCAGGCTCAAGATCATGATTCTAGTCCATAGCTAGACAGGGACTGGAACTCAGGACTGCCGATTGCCGAGTTAGTCTTTCTATCACACCCTGGGGATAAACAGCTTTAGAATATTTTAAAGAAATTTCCTTAAATTCTCATACCTTGTCTTCATATTGGGAGCTTCCCCTGGATAGGGCCAGTATCTTGGCAGTGTGTCATACTAGGGTTACTACAAACGTTCTCCCCTGAAGTAGCATATGTAGGCAACACTGAAGTGCAGAGTTAAGCGTCACTGAAGTTTATAAATTTGTCTGGGTCTGCATTGCTGCTCTGAGAAATAGATGATTATAGTTGGCAGTCTGTTTGGGTTTTGCCATAGATCGAATTGTTTGCAAGTGGCCTCTTGAGCTCCTGTTGCTTGAGTCTTGTTTCCCATAGTTTTTCAGCTGGACTTGGAGCCCACAGGAAAGATAGAATGGAATTAGAACTATAAGCCAGTCAACCAGAGGAAGGAAAGTGAGTGAAAGTGAAGTCGCTCAGTCGTGTCCAACTCTCTGCGACCCCATGGACTGTAGCCTACCAGGTTCCTCCGTCCTTGGGATTTTCTAGGCAAGAGTGCTGGAGTGGGTTGCCAATCCCTTCTCCAGGGGATCTTCCTGACCCAGGAATCAAACCTAGGTCTCCCGCATTGTGATTGCAGGCAGACACTTTACCATCTGAGCCACCAGGATTAATGAAACAAGGGCAGAAACAACTGTGACCCCATTTTGCAAAGGAAGACACTACTGTTCTTGAACAGAATTATTCTTTGTTTTAAGGGTCCTTAGTTGGGTCCTAGGGAATGTTGCCCAAAGGCTTGCTGGCTCTGAGCTTACCCTGTTGTGTGTGTTTGGGTGGGGAATGGTAAACCTGGTGGTGAGCGTGTCAGTTTGCCTTTCATGGGGGCAGAGTTATCTGCCCCCACCC
This sequence comes from Bison bison bison, assembly GCF_000754665.1. Taxonomy (NCBI): domain Eukaryota; kingdom Metazoa; phylum Chordata; class Mammalia; order Artiodactyla; family Bovidae; genus Bison; species Bison bison. Next base: position 6,378,991 of record NW_011494811.1, read on the forward strand.
CCAATAAGTTAGCCCCAGTCCCTGCACCAGAGAGATTGCTTCCAATCACAGTGTCTGCTTGGGATGGTTGACTTTAGTGATACAAGGGTCTGTTTCAGCATTGCCATGTGTAGCTAAACGGTGGTTTATAGTAATTTCTCATCTTCTAAGTCTCTTCGTAAATGCCTGTTTATCATACTTCATTGCTCTCTTAGGTAGTGGTGCTCTGGATTTCTCCTTTTTGGATAGAGCTATGTTAAAAAGAGATTATAACCTAAGATGAAAATAAAGGAAAACAGTGTTTCTTCTGCTCAACAATTGAGAGTTCTTCTAGGCAGTGAGTCAGAGTCCCTTCTATTTGGGTGAGACTATGAAGGCACTGCCTCTGCCAGCTCCTGTCACAGACTCCGGCTCGTGGTAGGTCCCCAGAATGGAGCTGAGGAGCGAGCACCAGAGGAAGCAGTGAGCTTGCTCAGCTCTGACAGCACAGCCAGCGTGGTTGTGCTCATGTGTTTACAATGAGCGTCGTAGAGGTTAATACATGGTGTCTACTCTTGAGCGTCTAGCTCTCTTGTTAGGGGAGAGGATTATACGTAACAACAATAATAACATGCTGAACATCAAGTAAGAGGTCAAAACACGGAGCTAATTTGTTTCATCTTCATTAAAGCCCAGTGTCCTTAACAGGTAAATGTTGAAATCAAATAGCTCCCTTATACCAGGAAACCTAACAGTTCCTACAGCTGAAGGTCAGTATCCCTGTTAAACTCACTCGGCCCTGTGGCCCAGGCACTTATCCCAGGTGTACCTGTACATGTGTTTGTGTAGTTACTTAATGGCTGTCTACCCATCTCCCATACTTCACCGTAGTAAGTACTGAAGGCAGGGAGAATATCTTTAGTCATATTTCTTCCCTTGGAGCCTGGCACACAGTAGGAAGCAGAGTGAGTGTTTATTAACTGAAGGAAGCCCCTCTCCACCTGGCCTTGTTCCATTGGGAGGGGCTCACTCTGGTGGATGCCCTTTGAGGCAGGCAGTTCATTTAGCAGCACTATTTCTACATCACATCTGGGCTGCTGAAAAGATTGTCTTTTAAGTGAAACGTAAACCACAGCCCTGCCCATTTCACCTGCTTACCCATCAGTTAGTATCTGACCAGACTCCAACCTGGGCATTCCTTCTTAAAATGTCTACGTCTTAAGTTGTTGTCCAGCATTGCCCAGATCTCCCTTAAGCTCTGGGCCCAGTAACTGTAAATATACAGTTTGTATCTGACTTCATACTTCTCCCCTGTGAAGCCTCCAAGGGTTTCTCAGTGCCCATCGAGGTAGGGACTGGTATTCATGTTCTCTAAATAAGGTTCCCAACTTGCCCTCCTGCTTTTTCTGCTGCTTCCCTTGCTGTGGAGCAGTGCACCCCCTCCTCTGTGCAGGAATGTGATCCTCAGGTTTATCTGAAATCTTTCCTTCCACCAAGGTCCCAACTCCAGCCCCACCACCTGGATGACATTGGGGTTTCACAATGAGGAGACCCACTTCCAGGACTCCCCAGCTCCCTGCGTTTCCTGCTCTTGTGCCTTCCTGCGTTTCTCCATGCCAGTCAGTCTCCACCTGTCCGTTGTCACGGCCCACATCAAATGCCTCAGCACCTTGAGAACCCTGGGTATCATGGTCCCTGACACCCCAGTGGATCTTCATGGGTCTCTCCTCTCTTCCCTTTTTTTGTGTAACAATCTTATCACCTAACTGGAGGGTGCACTCCCTGAGGGCAGGAACTTTGTCCATCCTTCTGGAAGTCTGTGCTACACAGTGCTAGAGGGCTCACTACGTGGAGAAGACTATAGAGCCATGAAACTCAGCGACTTGAAAGGATAGGAATTGGTTACTAGGCCTTCCCTCTAGCATTTCTTTTTCTTTTTTCCCCTCTAATAAAATTGCAAAAAACTTTGGGAAAATGAGAAGAAAAGGAACAGCCCTTCCATTCCTATAATAAAACTACAACCTTTGCTTTATTCTAAGATTCTAAGATAAGTGGTGTCCAGTGAAAGTTCAATGTGAGCCACAAATACATTTGAAATACAATTTAGTTTAAATACAACTAAATTTTCTAGTTGACAAAGTAAAAAAACAAAAAATACCAGATGAAATTAATTTTAATAGTATGTTTTATTTATGCTTCCTGGGTGGCTCAAACATTAAAGAATCTGTCTGTAATGCAGGAGACCCAGGTTCAGTCCCTCGGTTGGGAAGATCCCCTGGAGAAGGGAATGTATTCTGGCCTGGAAACCAATACCACCAATTTCATGGACAGAGGGAGCCTGGCGGGCTACAGTCCATGGGGTCACAAAGAGTCAGATAGGACTAAGCAAGTAACACGACACAAAAATAAGTATTACTTCCGTATGTAATCAATATGTTAAGAATTACTAATGGGATTTTGTATTATTTTCTTGCACTGTTTTATAATCCAGTATGTTTTATACTTATAGCACTTCTCAGTACAGTCTAGTCACATTTCAGTACTCATTAGCCACACATGGCTAGTGGCTCTTGTACCAGACAGTGCAGTTCAGAGATACACTCTCCCCATCCCATACCCCATTTTAATATGACCGAAATTTGACATCTCCAAGTGGATGTCAAACAAAACTGGCTCCTTTTCCCTCTCTCTCTCTAAAGCTGCTGTTATTAAATCTATGTGTTTACTGATGGAGTCTCAGAAGCAGGAGTAAAATGGTCTGCTCCTGCTCTTTTCGTATGCATACTTCACATGGGTAAATGCTGTAGTTTGTTGCTTTCGCATAACATGTCCTTTCCCCAAGTGGTAGAATGTTCATATGTAGACATCAGGCATGTTCTTTGGACCATTTAGGCTTCCTCCAGTTTTTTAACTCAACAAGTAATGTAGTGGTGCACATCCTGGTGCATGTGGCTATTTCCACAAAATAGCTTCCTACAAGTTGGGTTCAACAACCCAACTTGTCTAGTGGTAAAACACCTGATTTTTTGCTGTATGTTGCAGAGTGCTTTCCAGGAGGGTAGTTTTCATGTGTTCTTTCTTTTCATTTCCAAGTAAATTCTAAAGATTAGTCTTTCAGTATTGTTTTGAGAGTACCCATTTTGCCATCACTGGAGTTTTTTGTTTTTGTTTTTGTTTTTGAAGGGGGTGACTAATTTAGTAAGCCAAAGATAGTAATTAATGTTGTGTTTTGTCTGTTGCCTGTGAGAGTAAGTCCTTTTCCACATGTTTATTTACTAGTTGTATTTCCTCTTTGGAGGAGCCCTGTGTTCCTGTCCCACGTGATCAAAGTTGGATGGGACAGTGTCACACCTTCATTTCAAACTACCAAGGGCCCAAGATAAAAGAATACAGGGTTTGAAATGTGACTTGTGTTGACCCTTAAACAGATGAATGGCTCCCAGCTTTAACTAGGTCCTTTATGGGGTGCGATACCTTTGCCTCCTCTAGTAATCAAGAACATGGTCCCTTGGGCTAGGAGGGGCTGGCACAGGAGGCCTTGGAGGAGCCACATGGCTGTGCTGGTTCTGACCCCACAGCCTTCTAGCCTCCCTTGTTGGCACTGATAGTGGTTCCATTTTGGAATGAACTAGTTTACTGCAGACCCAAATTTATTGTGTGTTTAATTTTTGTTTCCAGAAAATGGCTTAATCAGTTGAAAATGTATACCAGCTTTGCCCTAGCCCTCCCTTTCTTTACCATGTGTAAAAGTTTGTGCAGTTTTCAGAAAATAATGGTTTTATTTTCTTTAATTAGTGAAAAATAAAACATGTCAGTTGATAAGTCAGCCAGTAGTTCTTCATTCCCCAGGATATGGGGTTTTGGTTCTTAGGACAGGGCAACCGTTGCATCAGCCCGGTAGGATCTGATTTTGACAGGAGGAAAAAAATGGTAAATTCAGCAAAGATGACAATTTCTCAGATCAACATTAAGACCCTAGGGGACAGCAGTGATGTTTTTGTTGCTGATAGTCTAGTACTACTCTTCTCTTCCTCACCTTTCCCCACCTGCTTTCTAAAGCAACTTGGGCTGGTGCAGAGACACAAAGATGTACAGCTCCAGAAATGTATGGGACTCTAGCCCTATATGAAAAGTTTTGAGAGCCACTGCCTTAACTGGGATTTCATAATCATGGGTGTCATTCTAAACATCAGTGTTAAGTACTTCAAGAATCATTTGGGACCTTTAAAAGGTACAGATTAGAATCAGACTCTTGGGTTTGGGGCCTCTGGTGAAATATGTAGTTGATTCTTGCTGCAGCACACAAGGTGAGTGTACTCTGTTCCCAAGCAGAGTTCTGTTCAAGTGGGTGCCTTTGGAGGCTGGGGTGGCCCTTTTCTCCACTCCTTGCTGCTCTGGGCACAGATGCAAACAGGCAAGCAGCTGCAGACGAGCAGGAGAAGGCAAGAACCACGGGGCTCCTGAGCCACGCTGGGTTGCCTCCACTATCCATTTTAGGTTTCTCCTCTTAGGTGATAAAGCCAGAGCAGTGTGGGGAGCCCACATCTCCTCTCAGCCGTGGCCCGAGTTCACAAAGTTCTCTTCAAGCTAGCTTGCATCTTCTGGCTTTTCCTCTGTATTTGCTTCTTCTCTGCTAAGAGACTCTTTGGGTTTCATTTGCCTCTCAAAGAAAAAGAAAAACAATCTTCTTTCTATGCTGCTATTATTATACACTACTTTTTTTTTCCATTTCTTACTTTTTCAACCTCATTGTAAAAACCAGTCTTCACCTTTGCTTCAGCTTCTAGTCACTTTTGCACCCAATGACCTATGTGAAGATGATTTACCTAAACTCACTTCTTCAAGGAAACCACCCTCACCAGGCTCTTCATTGATACCTTTATAGACAAATTGGGCGATTCTTTTGTAGTCCTTGTCTTCCTGCTCTGATTCTCCAAATTTCATTGACCTTCTTCCTTAGTTCCACAGCCTCCTCTCTGGTCCCAAAATAAGGGTGTCCTGGATTCAAATCTTTTGACTATATTACCTACTGGTTATTTAACATCAGGCAAGTTACAACTCTGTGCCTCAGTCTCCTCACGTGTAAAATAGAGGAACTAACACATCAGAACTAACACAACAAAGGTCCATCTAGTCAAGGCTATGGTTTTTCCAGTGGTCATGTATGGATGTGAGAGTAGGACTATAAAGAAAGCTGAGCGCCGAAGAATTGATGCTTTTAAACTGTGGTGTTGGAGAAGACTCTTGAGAGTCCCTTGGACTGCAAGAAGATCCAACCAGTCCATCCTAAAGGAAATCAGTCCTGAATATTCATTGGAAAGACCGATGTTGAAGCTGAAGCTCCAGTACTTTGTCCACCTGATGCGAAGAACTGACTCATTTGAAAAGACCCTAATGCTGGCAAAGATTGAAGGTGGGAAGAGAAGGGGACGACAGAGGATGAGATGGATGGGATCACCGACTCAATGAACATGAGTTTGAGTCAACTCTGGGAGTTGGTGATGGACAGGGAGGCCTGGCATGCTGTAGTCCGTGGGGTTACAAAACGTTGGTCACGACTCAGCAACTGAACTGAACACATCAGAAGGTTGTGTGAGGGTGCCTGGCATTGTGTAAGTCCTCAGACGCTGCCATTATCCTCCTCATTGATACTGCTGTGTGCAGCTGTGGCTCTGGAACACCATCTGGCAAGGGTGTCCAGTGTCCTTTCGCGTGGCTCCGAGAGGGAAAGAGAAGCCTCAGTTGCTGTGCATTAACTCACACAGCTATCCAGAAGGCCGAGTGCTGCTTCGGTCCCACGGCCACATACCCTCCTGTGCTGGGACTGTCCAGACCATTGAAGGGTTCTGTGTCTGCTGAGAAAGGCAGAATAAGAATTAGTGCCTTCTAATTGTAAAAACTAGCAGGAAAGCTTATTCATTCAGAGCCTTCCTGGATACCCAAAGGCAACAGTTGATCTGTGGACATGTTGATCCTACCAGTGTTATCTGCTCAGGAACACGCACTTGAAGATTGCCGACTCAGCAACTGGGCACCGTTTAGAAAACAGAAACCGAAAGCCCGGGGCCACTCCATAGTCCAGGCCATGAGGCCCAGGATTCTTGCAGGCTTCATGTTTACTGTTCACAGTATAAACTCATAAAGGCAAGGTCCTGCCCACACCTTCCCCCTGTGGCTGGTCACATGATCTTTCATGGTTTGTTAAACTGGGGGGTTGGTTTGTAGAGAGGGGGTTTTCAATGAGTCTGTCCTGTTCTACCTTCAACCTTTTGCTTTTTCTTCCTGGACTTCATGCACTTGTAAATTTGGGGGAATTCTGTCATTTGTACTTCAGATTTTTTCTTGTGTGATTTTACTTCTTATTGAGAACACTGGAGAAGGCAAAATAAAGTTAACTGAACCATGCTTTTGGACTTGCTAATGGGGGCATCAGGGACAACCTCAAGTGGCTTGGGTACTTCTGCTTAGCAAGGGGCAGGTATGGAAGAAGGGCGGTGCTTATTAGCATTCTAGAGGGTGCTGGGTTAATTCCAGTCTCTCCTTCAATGGAGACCTCTTGATCCCAATACATTCCGTTTTCTGAGCAGCTATGAATTGTATTTTAATCCAGAAACTGCCCCGAGGTAGAAAGACTTCCGTCTCTCATGGCATCTTTCTCTTTGGTTTGTTGCGCTATGCTCAGGGCTCACATTTCACTTCGTGATTTCTTGTATGAACACCTTGTGATTTCATGTATGAACACCTTGTGATTTCATGTATGAACACCTTGTGATTTCATGTATGAACGTGTGAAGAAGAAAGTGGTAGCGTTCAGGCTGCTACTCAGTGTGGTCATTTGTTAAAAATCATCACTAAGCATTTGTAAGTGCTCTCCTGTTCAGAGATTTTGCTTTTTTCCCTTGTGCTAGAGATGAATGAGGAGTTAAATAAGGTTAATGTTGCATTCTGGGAGCAACAGTTAGTCGGGGAAAAAAATGGCAAATTTAAAGAGAGGCTGTGATATAAATATGCATAGCAATTAGATCAGTGATGGAATGCATAGAATTTGGAAGGCTCAGTGGGGTCAGAGAGTGTCTCGTCAGATAAGAAATAGCCCCGCGAGAAAGACTGTGTCTGCGGTCCCAAGAGCACATTAGGGACAGGGCTCCGGAGGCAGCTGTCTGCTGGATTCCTAAACTCTTCTGCCCATCCTGCCACCTATCTGACTATACGTGTTCTTAATGCCCTCTCTAGCATCCAGAGAGACAGGGTATTTTAATTAGTCCCTTCTAAATATGTGCCCTTTTCCCCCCCATTTTATCACCCAGTAAATAACCCTAATAAGTCTCCTTTGGCAGAAATGGGACACAGCCTCTGAAGTGGCCTTGTAAGGAGAGCTGCACGCCCCGCCCCCCACCCCCCACTGGTAGGTGCCCTCACTCTCTCTCCATCAGCTGACTTACTCAACTGAAGACAGAGACCTGGTCTTGTCTCCACCCTCATGCCCTTGCCTACGCTGTTCTCCTCGCCCGGAGCAACCCTTTCCCACAAATTCCGCCTCAGTCTAACCCACCCTGACCCACTGGTTCAGATGGGGGCCTGTGTGTGCAGAGCCAAGGCTAATTCCTGGCACACATAAGGTGACCACCCCGGCCAAAAGCCGTCTTTCCCGTGGCCTTTGTAATCTGTACCACTCAAGTTACACTTGTTGGTACTGCCCTGTGATTTGTCTGTATATAGATATGTTTATCTCCTCAACTAGATAGTAAGCAAGCATCTGGGCAAAGAGGCCATGACTAATACATTTTGTTTCCCCACAGTGTCTGCTCTGTGCCCCACACATAATTCACACCAGATAAAAATGGTTGAATATGAACAATTTCCTTTTGAGGAAATTGCCTTAAGGATGCCATAAGAGGAAAGCCTGGAGACTCTAGTACTTGTGAGAACTGGTGAATAAACCTAGGTCTTCCAAACCTCTCTGATACCCAGCCGTGCTGGAGTCTATGAGTTGGCGATTGTCAGGGTTTACTACAAGCGGGTATAGTTTTGCTCGCCCGAGTGTGGCTGTTTTCTTTGCCATTTAAGAAGCTTTGCTCCTGCTCAGGAGCCTCAGTGGCATGACTGCCGGATTCAACTACTAGACTAGCTTGTCTTGGGCTTCAGTTCTCTGGGCCTTGTACCATTCTGCCAGTTCCGTCTGTTGAGTGCTTGGTCCTGAGTAACTCAGGCCATGTTTGCAACCCTCCAGGGAATCTCCCAGACAAGTTTGACCTCCAGGGGCCAAGTAACCTGACATCCATTTTATTAGCTCATTAACTTGCTCCTCTGACAGGGCAGTGCCTAGGCTACCCTCAGCCATGGTAAAGGTGTGGTTGCTTCCTGAAATGGCCCAATCTCATGCCCTTCCTGTGTTGACATCAAGCTCTGACAGCTTTCACAAACGTCTCTTTAGCCAGAGAGGTTGAAATAATGACTCGGTCACATGGCTTAGTTGGAACTAGTTAACAACGGTCTGAGCACTTGTCTGAAATCTTGGACCTTGATGAAAACCTTTGTACCCATCGCCATCCTGAGCCAGCTTCAGCTGAGATCTTGATCTTGTCTTTCTGGACCAGCTGCCTATAGCCAGGCCCAGCAGAGAGTGAGTGACCTTAGCTCTCAGTTAAGTAGTATTTTAATTTTTTCAGAACAGCCTGGCCGAAGACATGAAAGCAACCTAAAGAAACAAAGGGGCTGGCTGGGAAACAAGTTCAGGATTGAGACAGACCTGAGTTTGATTCCAGGCTCTACACTCTTTCGCTGGTGATTTTGAATAAACCAGTAAACTTCTCAGAGACTCGGGTTCCTATGGAACCATCTCTCAAAGTGCCAGTGAGGTAAGGTGTGGAAAGCAGCTGGTGCCTTGACCGGCATAAAGAAGATTCTCGACAGCACTTAGCGCTTCGTGCCCTTCCCCTCCTACTTCTGTCCCCTCATGTGGCCTTTGCTGAAAGGAGTGGTTCCTTGCTGCATGGACTAGGTCTTTATTTTGTCCCCTCTGCTTTTTCTCATATTGCAACAGGCATCCCGGGCCCAAATCCTAGACAAAGCCACAGAGTATATCCAGTATATGCGAAGGAAAAACCACACACACCAGCAAGATATTGATGACCTCAAGCGGCAGAATGCTCTCCTGGAGCAGCAAGGTGAGCAGTGGAGCTCGTGGGGCAGCTGGCCCTGCTGTGCGCCAGCCAGGTCAGGGCCTCGTGCCGGGGCCTGCAGAGTCAGAATCAGTGACGGAGCCATGCTCCTGAGCAGCTGCAGCCCTGCTGCTTGGGCCTGTAGTTGAGTGTAGCCATCCTGAGGAAGGACCTGAGCCCTCGGTGAGGGAACAGTGGAGTCTAAGGCTTAGACATCTGGAGACTTTTTTCTGACCTGCTCGCTCTCCCCTTCTTGGGGCTCAGGTGTTTCACTGGTAGTAGGGATTGCAGCTGGCCTCGGGTGCCTCAAAAGAGCTGCGAGGTCCTTGGATTGGAGTGTGCTGTGTAAGAGCCAGAGACTCCAGGTGTTCAGGGACAGTGAGCGCTCCCCATGTCAACAGTAGTCCACTCAGGGCAGCCCATGGGCCAGGCCCATGCTGTTCTCCAATGCTCACACCCGCCTTTTCCTACAACCACAGGGGAAAGCGAGAGCTGATCAAGTTCTTTGTTCCTGGGGAATTCACTTCTCTTCCTCCCTCATGGAAGATGCAAGTAAAAGGAAATGCAAGTAACCATCTGGGTTAGAACATCTCAAATAAAATAAACTAAACCAAAATAAATGGGTTGACCTTCCAGGCTCAAGACGAGCTGAACCGAGGGATGGGCAGCGGGAGGCGGCAGTGGGTTGGTTATCGGGCCGAGCAGCCTGCATGTAGGGGCTCCGTGTTGGAAAACCCAGGTACTCTGTGTATTGGTGACTTGCTTCCAAGTGTCCAGCTTGTCTTTCCAAGTGGATCTTGTACGTGAGAGCTAAGCCAAAACTTTTCTTTGGCTGGTACGTCTTCTGTCATCCTTCCCTGCTAATGTGTGACCCTCACACCCTTGTGGAGCCAGGCATTGCCCGGCCAGCTGTGCTGTTACTGCACTGCTGGGTCCCACAGGGAGCTCGTGTTCTCTCTCTGTACTGGGCTTCCACGGCAGGATGGTGACCTCACACGCCTTCTCTTTAGGGTTGGGTGGCATTGCAGAGTGGCTGGCCATATCCACTGAGCACTCGTGTCTGGCTGAGAAAGGTGAAGGGAAATGAAGTGTGCAGGTGGACCAGCCACCAGAAGGGAGTTACTTATGAGCCACCCTGAGCCTCGGGGGCCAGCATGCCCTTCGGAAGAACAGGCTGGACCCCAACCCAAGACTCAGTTCCTCCCCAGTCTCCAGAAGGCTGTAACCCGCTCGCTTGGTTGCCTTTCAGTCCGTGCACTGGAGAAGGCGAGGTCGAGTGCCCAACTGCAGACCAACTACCCCTCCTCAGACAGCAGCCTCTACACCAACGCCAAGGGCAGCACCATCTCTGCCTTCGATGGGGGCTCGGACTCCAGCTCGGAGTCGGAGCCTGAAGAGCCCCAAAGCAGGAAGAAGCTCCGGATGGAGGCCAGCTAAGCTCTGCGGGGCAGGCCAGCAATAAAAACTGTCTGTCTCCTCCGTCGTCTTATCCTCCTTTCAGTTCATCTTTAGAACCCTCAGAACCATTTAAGAGACTCTTGGGTTTTTTTTTTTCTCTTTCTCATTTTTTTTTTAAAATTTTATTTTTACGTAGAAGCTCTTGGACAACAGCTCTCGTTCTCCTTCCCTATTTCCACTTTTTTTTTTTTTTTAACGTTTCCCTTCAGGGATTCCCTGTCCCCACCAGGAATTTTTAAACCAAAACACCCCAACTTGGCAGCTTTCTCTGTGGAGGACAGACGGCCGGCCAGACCTCTGAGCACATGGTGTCCTGACCACCCACCAGCTCCTCCAGCCCCGCTGGGCACGTGCCCGGGGGACTCCTGCCCCACCCAGGCCTCTCCTTCCGGGCCATCCTCACCTCTGTTTGATAGACTTTGTGAATCTGTGGACTGCTCTACTTTCAGAAGATGACCAGTTTGGAGTAATCAGAATTATTCCCCCTTCTTTTTAAGGATTTTTCCCCCCCTAAAAGGCTATTTATCGCTCCTATTGAAAGACCAGATCCTTGGAGAAGTTTGTGGTATAAGAGGAAGTGGGGACAGATTTGCAGCACAGAGTCTCGGCCTGTTTCTCTCCTGCTTCTCTCAGCTAGCCTTAGGGAGGCCGTGTGGCGCTTGTGTGGTGTGAGGGGACGGCAGCATGGAGCGGGAGTCGCCAGGGGGTGGAAGGGGTGGGTGGGCCGAGGAGGGGGCATTGGGTGGAGTAGAGGTTTTGTATTGAGGGCCAGTGATGATGTTTTGATATTTATTTCCTGCTACTGAAATTTGAACCTGAGTGAATTGTCCCTATGATGATGTCGGTATTGCAAAGCGACAGATTCATAAAGTAATGATCAAATCTTCCTTTCTTTCCGTGTGTATTTCTAAGAAATAGAGCCAACTGATTTTGTATGTAAATACCAAGAGCGGTTCACCTCGTACTAAACCCGCACCCCAGTGCGGACCCCTCCCCACCCTCGCCCGCCCCTCCCCTTCCGACTGTCCTGGAACCTGTCCCCATTATGTGATCCAGCCCTGGTTCTGGCTGCGGTCAGCAGATCCCAGTGAAGGGTTTTGTGTGTTTAGGCCTCATTTCTTTGTCTTTTTCCTACTCTGTTCCCGGCATTTGCTGATTTCTAGTGTATACTCTGTAGTCTCAGTCCGTGTTTGATTCCATTCCATGGAAATAAAAAGTATGTTGTACATACTGCTGAAGAATTGTCTTGCAAGTTAAGGCTTTCCCCTTTACTATAAGACTATAAATAAAAACTTATTTTATCCTTCTTGGTGGTGGTGTCTTCTTGCCCTGGCAAAGGCCAAGATGGTGGAGGCCACTGGGCCCGTGTGGGGCCTGAGAGAGGAGCCCGCGGGCTGGGAGCCACCATGCCGGAGCAGTTTCCTTTGTGTTTTAAGGACTCAGCTTGGCCCGAGCAGGGCGGGGGGGTGGATAAACCAGTGGTGGTGACTTTGCTCATTGTATGGAAGCTTTGAAAGTTCCAACAGGGATGGGGTTATCCAGGGCAACATTTCTGGATCCAGCTCCAGCTAAATAGATGACCCTTGGGGAACTGGTAGCGCAGAGCTGTGGGTTTGGGTTTCTTCTGGTAATGAATGTCACGTCCAGTCTAGGGGCGACTGGTATTCTCTAGGACTTTACAGTTTCTAGAGAGTTCCAACATAGTAATAGGAGGCAGCAGGGCTGCCATGGGCTGGAAGTCAAAGAGGCTTCAACAGCATCCAGTTAGCTCTCCTCAGGCTAGGGAGTTCTCCTGGCCTGAACTTGTTTGACCTTGAAAGAAAGGATTTATGGCCAGAATTACAGCTCAGCTTTAGTTTTCCTGTCTAGTTGACAGGAAATACTGCTGTTCCTAGACCAAGGGAGGGAGAGAAGTCAAATCAGTTCTTTGATTTGTCACTCTTTAGAGTGGTGGTGCCGGGGCTCCTATCTGTTGGATGTCGAATCTGTAGCATCTCTTGTTGGTTAACGGGAGTTGACAGGTGGTGGATTGTGTTTCTTTAAGAGGCATTTTTACAATGTTGTGTTAATTTCTGCTATACGGCAAAGTGACTCAGTTATACATATTCTTATTCATATTTATAAGAGGTGTTTTGTAACGTGACAAGCCAGCTCCCAAAACCGTGATCTCAATAAGGAAAACAAGGATGCGGGGAGAGAGCAGAATCCTGTTTATTAATAACATTCCTTTTCAAGACTAAAAGAGACGTGAATAAGGGAGAAAAAGTAGGGAATGAGCAATCTGGTGATTTCCTCAGCCTTCAAAGTGAGTGTGCTTTCTTTCCTTCCCGTTTATTGCCCTTTACTACATCCCTTTGTATATCCAGACTTTTAATTATAGATTCCATATTACACACAATGGGCTTGGTCAGGGTGGGCATTAGAACCAAAATGCAGGTGTTGCCGTGTTGGCGAAGCAAACAGTCGAGCCATCCTGAAAAGGTGACATCTCTGAGATCCAGTCCCCGGCTCCAGGACATTGGCTGGAAAAGGAGTTGAGTTTTAGGCATCTCAAAATTCCCGTAAACCAGTTGGAAGAAAAAGGCCACAACAGGATAGCAGGTTCACCTGGGAAAATCCAAAGCTGGTTGGTGTGCTGACAAGCCGTGGAGAGGAAGAGGCGCTACTGGGAGCAGCTGCCTGAAAAGGAGAACCAGGTAAGAGCCCCTGGGCTGGAGTCTGTGCTCGCTGAAGGGAAACAAGTGAAAGCCATGGCCAAGTTCCTTCCGGTGTGCGTGTCTAGGAAGCCGGTATATGTCCCCCAGATCACCAAAGTGACCACAGTTCACTTCCAGGTTACTCTGTGGTTGGTTCTTAAGGCACTGCACTCTGGACAGCCCAGCACAAAGCCAGAGAAACTGCTGAGGACTTGGTCCTGTGAAAAGCAACCTCTTTCTCTTGCCATGGGGAGAGCTTGATATTTTCCTCCCTTTACAATTTGCCCCAAGGGTAAGGGTATTAATGGCCAGGTTTTTAAAATTCTTAATATGCTAATCCCATCTGTAGAGTAGCAAAGAATTGCCTGAAGCTCACAAAGCTATCAACACAGAAAGACTTAAAAAGTGGACTAGAGCAGATGATAGCCCTGAGCTAGGACTGAAGAGAGCTGAATTCATTCTCTAATATTAGAGTTGTAGTGTATTAACTCTTGGGCTCTGAAGTATGCTTGCCTGAGTTCAAAATTCTGGCTCTTATTGGTCGCTGGTAATTTTGGGCAAGTTACTTCTCTCAGCTCAGTGTCCTCATATCTAAAATAAGGATAATAATAGCTTTAACCTCACAATGTGATTGTGAGAAGCAGAGGAAATAATGTTTATAATGCACTTGACCTCAGGACCAAGGGGGAGACTCAGGTGCCAGCTGCCCTTATCTACACAGAACATGTGACCAGGGCTAAATCTGCAAGATGCAAAAAACCCAGGTCTTCCCTGGACTGCATGAGGGTGGACTTCGCCGTGACTCACAACTGCTTCCCGCCCCTGAGATGTGTCCTCGCCGTACAAGGCAGGGTGCATGAAGAGAGGGCACAGGCCCCCAGAACTGGTGACATAGTCCAGTGCTCAGAACCAGAGAACACACCTGAGTTCCGCTGTCACCCCAGGTGAGGCTGCGGCATCCCCTCCTGCTACTCAGTGGTGGCTCTAAACTTGGGACACTTGGTACTCTGGCTGGCAGAACTGCCAAGAAATGCCTGTGGTGGTGTTACTTAAAGTGGACCCTTGGGCCATGCCCCAAGGGTGCTTGTCAAGAGGATTCTCAGGCTCCTGCTCCCCTGACCAGCAGCCCACCATGGCCCACCAGCCAGTCGGGCTGTTTAACAAGATGGTTCTCGTGCACTCAGGTTTGACTCCCCAAAGCAAAATAACCCAGAGAACAAAAGGAAACTGTTCGGACAAGTGAGTGGGCTGAATTGAATTAGCCAGGTGGGTCTGAGACCAGGCTCTTGAAGGCTTGGGGGAAGGGGGCGGAGAGACGCTTGTTGTAAGTCCGATGGATAGAACTACCTCCACGGTGTTTCCCTTCTCCCAGGGGGCTCAAACACTCGTGAGGGCTGCCTCGCCACCTGTGGAAGCTCCAAGCAAGGGTGATATCATGGGGCAGCTCCCATTTTTATGCCACACACTGACTGTCCTGTGTCACCAAGCTGGTTTATAAGCCAGCCGGAGCAAGGCTATCTCTCAGGCCCGTTTGCCAGGCTCTGTTCTGCATAGCATGAAACTAGAGCTTTTCTTTGCTCAAAACAGTTTCTCTGGCCTGAGGAGGAAACCCACATAGGCAAGAGGAGTTTGCCAGCCTCTACATTGGATGCGCAGTGGAAAAATCATGTTAGGAACTAGGACCTTTGGACTCTGCTGGATCATGAATGGGCAAGACAGAGTGTCCTTCAATTTTGAGGTTCGATAGTTTGGGGTTTACTAAAGGCATGGGCTTAATTAATACCTCCCCACACTTTGCCTGAGAAGGAATAAACAAAAATATTTTCTAGTTTATTTCTCAGGTAGAGAATCAAATTGGCCAACTCATTCCCGGACCAGCTTGGAGAAGCAGGCTGAGGTGGACATAGGACTGACGGACTGGGCAGGCCCCTGCTTGCATTCTTTGGAGGCTTTCCCAGCAGCAGCATCACCCAGTGGGCAAGTGTCGTCATTGCTCCGTTAGGT
>NW_011494811.1:6394367-6403389 GCF_000754665.1 Bison bison bison
GTCTCCTGAGGCATAACATGAGGACAGCAGTAGCACTGAGTGCCGCTGTGAGGCGTGAAGGCCTAAGTTGGAACGTCTGGCACTTTGGGAGGACATGCGCGTTAGCAATTCTTAGGTCTGTCTGCCAGCATAGGTCCTGGCCGTTCAGCCGTTTGAGTTTTGTTGCGGTATGGAGTGAATCAGCTTTCTCCTTCAGTATGTTAAAATTCTCACAAGGAAGGGGCAGTAAATACATGTTGAGTACCAAAGGGCATGGTAACAGGTTTTGTTTGATTTCTGAAGGGACCTCTAGCAAAACATGGTCTGCTATTGTTTGAAAATATCTCAACTTGGGAAATGAAATACACCCTTGCTGGCTGGGTCGGAACCATTAGCCATGACCTTTCTGATTTCTTCACCCCGTTCTCCATCCCGGTTTCAGTTCATATTTCTCCAGTGCCTTCCTGATGACCTGCATTGAGCTAGCCACAGAGACACTGAGAACAGTTCTGTGCCTGCCCTGTTTCCTGATGGGGCCTGGTTACGATAAGGGTGGGACCTTGGTATTTACAGGGCCCCTTGAGCAGGGGTGAGGTGGGGACAGACTCACCTGCTGGCTCCATGCGGTCTGATGACTGGATCCAGGGCCCACGTGCTCTGGCTCTCCCTGGCTGACGTGTGTGCCCTGAGTGCGCACACACACACACACCCAGCAGGACGGGTGTGTCTAGAAAAGAGCCAAACAGGTGGGCCTGGACAATTCACAACCAGCCGAGCCAGTTCCCTCCCGTGGCCATGTGGGATGCCAGCCGCACCAGCAGGCCCAGGTCTGACTGCCAGGCCCAATTTAGGGTTGTTTTCCTCTGATGTCCATTGCATGGGTGGGGCCCTTGTACACCTACAGCCTCCTCTGGGCCAAATTATCCAGCACAATCTCTGCTATTAATTTTTTCCAGTAAATTAAAGGCCAGAGGGGGAAAGAAAAGGAAAAGAAGAATCAAGGATCCAATGTTAAGAAATCTGTGCCAGAACCTTCCACTCCAGCGCTGAACATGGTGAGGGTTTGAGCCTCCTGCCAAGAAAAGCAGAAAGCTGACAGCTCCACTGCAGGCCCAAAGGGAAAGGTAAGCCCTTCACAAGCCGGTTCGTGCAAGGCCTCCATGAGCCACGCAGAGTCTGGTTCAGAAAATAACCAAACAGGCATGGGGAGCTGCCGCCCACGCCCCTGGGCGCTCATCAGCAGAGAGGAGTCCAGCTGGCACTGTGGTCCCACACGCAGGCTTGAGAGTCTCATTGTTTCGTATCTCCCGGAGGCATCAACGGCTAGGAGGTGGCAGGGACAGATCTGGGGCTAAAGGACAGTGGCCAAAGGCTTTGCGCCAAAAGGCCACAGCAAGGCCAGCCAGCTGAGAGGAGGAATGTCACGTCCACAGCAGATACCTCCCGCAGTGGAGACTTCGGGTACAGGAACTCTGGTTCGAATGACTTGACTATTTCCCAACCAGGAAGTGCGTCCAGGGCCCCATCCTTCTCAGAGAGCTGCCGTGAGCCTTTCGGCAGGCCTTCTTTCCACCTGGTCGCTCCCATGAGCCCAGGTCTGGTCCTCGTGTTTGCTGCCGCACCCCGAGCACAATGCCTGGCCTGTCACAAGTACCCCATGCACACACACGGGTGTGTGGGCCAGTGGACTCCGGCTCTCTGGTGAGTGTGCGTCTCTGAGCACTGTTGGGTCAGTCCTGGGGTTGCCTCTGCATAAGTTCAGTCCATGGGTATTTGAGCAGCCTGTATTCTCAGCCCAGCACTGTGTCGATCACTGGGGAGGTTCAGGGCAGCTGATGAAGCCTGGGCCCTGCCTCCAAGCTTAGAGTAGGTGGAGAGCAGATCCATGCACATGGCTACAGATGCCAGAGGAGCTCAGGGGCTGGGGACCTCGGTCCAGAGAGGGTTGGCATGTGGGAGGGGCGGGGGACAGGGCCAGGTCATCACTTCTCAAGCTCTTGCTGTGCTCTCCTTCTACCACAGTGCCAGCCTCAGGCCCCCGGTGCAGCCAGCAGAGGGGCAGGGTGGAGGCTATGGGGGGAAGGAAGTGGTTGTGAGCCTCTGCCCTGCACGGGCTCCTGGCCTGTAGCCCACGCCATCACAGGTATGGCAGATGGCAACATGAAGTCCCCCATCCAAGGTAACCAGCACGCAGTACCTTTTATTTTGAAAAGAATTTAGTTGTGACCAAAGTTTGAGAAAGGAGTCTACTGAACCCTAAGGTACCCATTTTCCAATGTTGACAATTACCAACATGCAATACTTCTTGAAAGAAAAAGAATAGAAAAATGCATTATTATTAAAAGAAAGAATGGGTATGAAAGAGGGACACAGGAGCCAATTAAAAGAGCTCCTAATGGCCAAATCTGGAACAATTTGAGCAGTAAAATAAACAACACAGTATTAAAACATTGATATATAACCCAAAGTATAAAATAATTAATCATGATATAGATGATTGAATGAAGAAATAAAGAGAGCATAGATAAACTTCCCAAACAAAAGAATTGCAAATAATGTATGTAGCTACTCCGCTCTCAAGGATGTGGGGTATAACTCCCCACCCCTCAGTTGGGCTGTGCACATGGGCTTTCTTCTAAAGGGAACAGTGTGGGAAGGGGGAGAAAGAGGAGCCTTATTGGGGGACAAACCTCAGCCAGGTGGCCAAGGTTAACAACGTCAGTGAGAAGCCATGTTGATAGCACGTACCATTGATAGGATGGGAAAGGCACTTGACCTTTGTGGTCTTTCTCCCCAAAACCCAGTCTAATCATGAGAAAAAACAGACACAAATCCCAGTGGGTGGGCAGCCTATAAAACACTTGACGAGTCCTCTTCAAAACTGTCAAGGTCACCCAAAGCAAGGTGAGTCTGAAAATATCACAGCCAAGAGCAAGCTAAATGTCATGAGGTAATGAGGTATCTCGAATGGGACCCTGGGACAGAAAAAGGGCATAGGTAAAAATGAAGGAATTCCAAATAAAGCAACCCCCTGAACTGTAGCCTGCCAGACTCCTCTGTCCATGCCATTTTCCAGGCAAGAAACTGGAGTGGATTGCCATTTCCTTCTCCAGGAGAAGTAAAGTATGGGCTTTAGTTAATAGATCAGTATTTGCCCTGAGTTATGATGAATGTACTATATTAACATGAGATACTAACAAGAGGGGAGACTGGCTAAGGGGCAGAAGGGAACTCTGTGAAAGTTTATTATTGAAAATGTATTATTGTTGTTCTTTCTCACAGCTGTGTTTCTGCAGAGGGCAGAGAAAGTGTCCCATTAACCTGGTCTGGTGCTGAGCCCTCCGCCTGCCTGCCTGGTTTTGTTGTTGGACGTGCCCAAGAAGTAGGAACGAGGAACAGTAGCCACTGGGCCCTGTGCTCTGAACCTCCTGCATCAGCTGGTAAAACACAGAGCCAAGGTTACCTCGAGGAAGTGAAAGAGGATGTCCAGGAACCAGTTAGGCCTGCCGGGCTGGAGTGGAGAAGGCTGGCTGTGGTCAGCTCCCGGGAAGACTGACTCACCGTGCCTTGCCTGTGAGTCACGCAGCATCACACAGTGCGCCGGGTGGCCCGCACGTGGTGCAGAGCGCGCTGCTTTATGCCAGGGACTGACAGTTGAGGGGTGGGGATGGCAGGGGGGCTAGTCAGAAGGGTGAGATGAGCCCGCCCCCACTCTTCATTATCACCACCCGCATCCTGGTGAAAGACGGGAGTAGGCATTCAAGGCCTCGGTCATCCACCCTAGGGGAAACTCATGCACGTTTAGTCTGCTCCCCACCTCTGAGACCACCCATTTCAGAGACTGGGAGTGGTGGGAGTACATGGCCTTTGGAGGCAGCAGACCTGGGTTCAGGTCCAGACTCCACTACTTGATGGCTGGTAAGCCCTGGGTGAGTCATTCCAGCTCTCTGACCTGTTTCTCCAACTGTAAAATACAGATAACACACCTGCCCCACCCACCTCGAGACTGAATCAAGCATCAGATGACAAGGGGCAGTGACCAGGAGGCTGTCTCCCTCGGGTTCTTGTTTGGATGGAGGTGGCAAGGACAATCAGCGTTCTTCTTTTTTTATTTGGTCGTCCTGGGTCTTAGTTGCAGCACAGGGGATCCTTAGTTGTAGCATGTGGGATCTAGTTCCCTGACCAGGAATCAAAGCTGGGCCCCACGCATTGGGAGCACAGAATCTTAGCCACTGGACCACCAGGGAATCCCTGACAATCAGCATTCTTCAGGCAGCAGGTGAGGACTTTGTAACTTGGGGGCTAATCTGGGATAGAGTTTTGTGTGTGTCAGGATGCTTTTGGTTGCAAGCAATAGTAAATAATCAATCCAACTCAAATTGGCTTACCTAACTGAAAGTCCAGAGGTAGATCCAGGCTGCAGGAGCGGTGTGACAGAGCCGTGGCTGTGTTTCTCAGTCAGTCTCTCAAGGAGTCTGTGTGGACTGGCCTCTAAGACAGCCTTCCTTCCAGGTAGGAAAATGGTTGTTGGAGTCCCAGGCCACACATTCCACCATCCCTAACAGGAGAGAGCTGCTTTCCCCAGTCATCAGATGTCCAGGGCTTCCCTCTCTTTGGTCTATTTTAGGCCACACCCTTGGCTCTAAATCAATCACTGAGGCTAGGACAAACCATGCTGATTGGCTTAGGCCTGGGTTATTATTAAACCTGAACAAGTTGCTGATGCAGAAGGATAAATTAAAATGATTGGCTTGGGCCAATCGGGACCTGGCCTGGACGGGGTTGGGGGGAACACTCACATAAGCCTTTTGGCTGCCACGGTTGGGGAGGGAAGGAATGGATGCCACAGTGTCCACGACAGGCTTCTAGAATCCACCGTTATGGAGAACATAGTGATTAGATCGCTAGCATCCATCTCTCCTTTTTAAGAATCCACCTGCAATGCCGGAAACCCAGGTTCGATTCCTGGGTCGGGAAGATCCACTGGAGAAAAGCTACCCACTCCAGTATTCTTGGGCTTCCCTGGTGGCTCAGACGGTAAACAATCCACCTGCAATGCGGGAGACCTGGGTTTGATCCCTGGGTTGGGAAGATCCCCTGGAGAAGGGAATGGCTACCCACTCCAGTACTCTGGCCTGGAGAATTCCATGGACAGAGGAACCTGGCAGGTTATAGTCCATGGGGTCACAAAAAGTCAGACACAACTGAGCTAGTTTCACACACGCTACTAATTTGTACTGAGGCTTCGTTCTTTCCCCATTCTTGGTCTTTGTGCTTCTGATGGAGCCCCATTTCCTGCTCATGGGAGAAGCATGTGATCAATCAGTTTACTGTGTAATCTACTGGCCATGGGATTGAGTCTCAGAAAAGCACTTGGCTTGATCAAAGCCAGTGAAATGCAATGATACTCACTGGGAAGGAAGTGCCTGCTGCTCTTGTCTGCTGAACTTGACCCTAAGGGTATGTAAAGTCTGGAGGTATTGCTGCTGCCATTTTAGAGTCACGTGGAGACAGCCTGAGGCCAGAGCCAATATAGAAAGATAGAGAGAAACCCACTGAAGCCACTCACAAAGCTACACTAATTCCTGAATGTTTCAGTTTATGAGTCAACACATTTCCTCTTTGCTTTAAGCCAGTTTGGGTCCAGTTTTCTGTCAGTTGCAACAGTTCTTTACATCATACAATTCTCCTTCCTGTTCAAGGGCAGTGAATGACCTGAGCAATGCACATAGGTGGTTAAAATGTTTGGGCTGAACGTTAGCAAGTACATTTTGTCATTTAACACTAATATCATGTACATGGAAAGCATCCCAGCCATGAGAGATGTGGAAGAATGTTGAATGGATGGGATTTAGTCTAGATTTAGCAGAGAAGGCAATGGCAACCCACTCCAGTACTCTTGCCTAGAAAATCCCATGGACGGAGGAGCCTGGTGGGCTGCAGTCCATGGGGTCACGAAGAGTCAGACATTTACTGAGTGACTTTCACTTTCATGCATTAGAGAAGGAAATGGCAACCGACTCCAGTGTTCTTGCCTGGAGAATCCCAGGGACGGAGGAGCCTGGTGGGCTGCCGTCTATGGGGTCGCACAGAGTCAGACATGACTGAAGCAACTTAGCAGCAGCAGGGGTAGGCAAATACAGCCCATGAGCCAAATCTGACCCACTACATTTTCATAAAGTTTTATTGGCACATAGCCATACTTTGCAGCTGTCTTGTACTACAGTGGTAGAGCAGAGTTGAGTAGTTGCTTGCAAAGCCTAAAATATTTTATCAATAGCATTTGGCCACCTGATGTGAAGAGCTGACTCATGTGAAAAGACCCTGATGTTGGGAAAGATTGAAGGCAGGAGAAGGGGACGACAGAGAATTAGATGGTTAGGTGTCATCACCGACTCAATGGACTCAGTGGAGTTTGGGTAGACTCCAGGAGTTGGTGATGGACAGGGAAGCCTGGCGTGCTGTGGCTGATGGGGTCGCAAAGAGTCCAACACGACTGAGCGAGTGAACTGAACTGAACTTTGGCCCTTTAGAGAAATTTTGCTGCCCCCTGGTGTAAATGGTAGAAGAATAAAATATTAGCAAAATACTTCCCCCAAATGAATACCCACATCCTCAGATGGAAGCAACACTGAATAGCCCTGAATCATAGACCCACTAATCCCATTCATATGGAGCCCTATTCAGGAACAGAGACGCAGTAGAGAATGGGCTTGTGGACACAGCGGGAGGAGGAGAGTCGGGCGAACGGAAACACTCAGTGACATATACACACTACCCTGCTGTGTAAACTAGACAGGTAGCGGGGCGCTGAGGGAGCTCAGCTCAGTGCCCGTGATGGCTTAGAGGGGTGGGGGGGCAGTGGGCGGGAGGCTCAGGAGGGAGGGGATATGCGTGTACACCTAGCTGATTCCTGTTGTACAGCAGAAACTTAACAGTGTAAAGCAATTATATTTCAATAACAAAAAAAGCAAAGGGGAAAGGTCTCCAGAACAGAAGGGAAAAAACATGTGATTCAAGTCCTACCGTCAGCATTAGGAAAGCAGTTTCCCAAATTTATCCCCGAATGATATGTCCTGAGTCTTTGTTAAGATGTCAGCACTTTTATCGATACATCTGACTTTTGAAGCCAACGGATTCCATGTCTACCAACAATAAGCACGCTTAGGGAACTCAAGAAGCTCCATTTTTAATTCCCGGCTATCAGGCTCCTGCCAGAAGTGCGGCGTAGTTAATACTGATGAAAACAGCCAGGGCCATGTACGCCACCACCCTGCCAGGGGGTTTATAAACTCCATTTCTCTGCTAAATCACCAGGAGTCAACATATCAAGATCCAAGGCTAGACGTCCATGGAAGGCCATCACAGAAATATTATTTAATAGTTTTCCCAAGAAGGGGCTTCATCGAGGACAGTCCTGCATTGTTACAGCACAGTGGCCATAATCTAACTTGCAACTTCTCAGAAATTATACCAGAGGGCAGTTTAAGAACACTGTTGACTCATATTGTCATCTCAGTCAAGTTTGTGCTGGCTTATCCACAAGGACCCCTTTCTGCTCATAGTAGAGTCTGGCAGGCTTCCCAACTTACATAGCATTCAAGGTGGGTCTGGGATAAGTTCCAGGGGGATGTTGGGGCCCATCTGGAGATAGAGCTCTGTAGTCAATTTCTTTATTATCAATAGAGGAAATATTTTGGGCAACCTACCTTGAATGCTGTGGAAGTGCCTCTAATTTAAGGATCCATGATAAATCTGAGGAGCCACTTGGAATGCTCTTTTAAGTCAGGAAACCCTCCAGACCCAAATGGGAGCAGAGAGAGGTCTCATAGATACACCAGCATAGACTCTCCTGAGCTAAGAATACCAGTGAACGATCCTCTCTTTTCTACCTTGCCAAATTTCCCTACACTTTGGGGCCTGGCTCAAATCCTCCCTCCTTGGTATAAAGCCAGTGTAGACTGAAGCAATCCCTTCTCTTAACCACACCAATTACTACTGCAATTAATCTCTTAATACCTTGAGGCTACTGGTGTTAGAGGGTTGGCCTTTCATTGTAGTGACGGGAGGGTGCATTTCAGCATGTTGCTTTGCAGCCTGAACATTTGTTAGCCTGGCAGAAACAGCATGGGGACAAGAATTACAAGCCAGCATGTGGACCTGGTCGATCTCTATCTCTGTAGGCGCCTTCTTCTTTCCCATCAAGGAGGGACAGGCCACAGAGCACCCGCCTGCTTGGCTTCTCCTTGGGAGAGGGTCTCTGACCAGGTGAGGAACACCAGGTGACCACATGATGCCGACCTGCCCAACTCGCCAGGATGTCACCCACTGCCAAGTTCCTGCATGAGGACTCAGGAGCAAGGTCCCTGCTCATAGCCAGGCGAAGGAGACGGACACACAGACTGACACCTGTGTGTGGAATGCTGGACAAACAAGGGCTCCAGGGAGGTTGGGTTCTCCCCATCTTGGTTAGGTCCTCCCTGTCCTCGACTGGAGAAGGTGTGGGCAGGAGGAAGCCAAGTCACTCCTCTTTGTAAATACTGACTCGCCTGGTCTGGAATCACATACAGGAGACAGGTGACCCACAAGCAACTTGGAGAGCTCCTAACGCTGGACGCTCGGGAGTTTTCTTGGTACCAGTCACGAATGAGAGACATCATAGAAAAGGTTATTTTTTTATTATTTCAAGGAGGTAATACATAGCTCAATATGCCAAAGCACTAGGGAATTAGAGGCAGCAGATGGCCAGAGTTTTTGAGATGAGTCTTACACTGCATCTCTGGGTCCCCATCTGCCCACAGCCCACGGCTGCTTACAGGAAGGCCAGACCAGCGACATAGAGCTTGCTGTGACCATCGGAGTGGATAGGTGAGCCAACAGCACCCCTACTAACCGAGAAAGAGTTGTTCTGTGTGGGCAGCAGGGGCCCTGCTGCCCACACAGAACAACTCTTCAGGCTGAACACTCTGGGCAGCGCTCAGCCCTGCCCTGGCAGCATCCAGCTTATCTAGCACTAGGTTTTCTTTCTCTGAGCCTGGAGTAG
>NW_011494811.1:6403489-6415296 GCF_000754665.1 Bison bison bison
GCAGGATGTGAATAAATCCTGAGTCAGAAATGAAGGTGAAAGACTTAGTAGTGTTAATACTCAGGGTGAGAGAAGACAACACTGTCTTTCAGAAGGGTGAGCAGGGAGTCAGGGCAAGAAAGACGGAAACATAGCCTGGCCAAGGGCTGAAGGTACTGCTTCGCAGTCTTCAGAGGGGCTGTTCAGAGCACGTGATGGGGTGGCTCTGGGGCTGCTTCCTCTGGCTCAGAGTTGAACAAGAAGTTCGTTTTCCACTCATAATTGGTTCCCAGGTCTAAGCTACCACAACTGGGGCCGAGGCAAATCCTGCCCATGCAGCAGCTGGCCTTAGAGATGTGTGGTCAGTGCCCAGTCTGGAGAGGGAGGGACTCACACCTCCTGATCCCTTCTCCCCCAACCCTAGCTCCTTCCCCTTGCAAGTAACCAAGCTGGGAGGCGAGGACCTTGGGCACCTCTGAGTGAAGCCCCACCACGTTATCTTCCTGGAAAATTCATTTTGGTGAGACTCAAGCCCCTGCCTAGGCATGGAGCAGACTTCTTTGCACCCATAGGAGGCCATCTTCCTGGTGACGCAGTGGTAGCACACGTGAAAATCGCAGCAACAGCTCTGAATGCTGTAATACTCGGACATCATTCATTTCAATGGACGGTCGCGCTGGCCAGCTGGCGGTGCGGGGCTGCTATTCCAGCATGCACTGCTCCCCAGCCAACCCTGGCCAGGCCAGAGCCGGGTCCAGATGCTACACAGCTGGTAGGTTTTGGTAGGACGGGAGTGGAAAGAATTTTTAAAAAACCACACCATTGTGTTCTCTGAACCAAGAGCCATCAGTTTTGTTCTGTTTAACAAAAAAGGACAAAGAACCAAGCTTCACAGCGGCCAAGGCTTGTGCAGCACAAAATGCAGTATGTATCGACATGTATAAACCTTGGTCTGACTGGGGAGATGGGTGAACGCAGAGCTGCAGGCCCCGTGTCCCCTAGTCAGTGGTAGGCTCTGCTGATGCCTCATCCTCATGCTCCTCAAAGCCTGGAACTGGCTTCTGCAGAAAGTGCATGGTAGCCTGGATCACTTTGTCTGGTCCAATATTGTACACAGGGTGAGTGGGCTGCTGCAAAGAGAAGAACAGATGCCAATCAATCACCCCATGGCCCTTGGACACGTGCACAGCCTTTGCCCATTAAATGCGCTTGTAAGAATATAACAAAAATCAGAGCTGCACATGGAGATTTATCTTACAAGGCCCTAAGGTTCAACAACAGGGTACTGGTAAAAACGTGTTCTACCACGTGGGACACAAAGGGATTATGGAGCCGTTAAAAAATACGCTTTCAAATATTTGATGATATTGGCAAATACTTACATTAAATGAGGGTAACATTATGTGTGCTATCCCAAACTTACTTTTTAAAGTGTTTGTAGATGTGATGTATATGGAATATTCCAAAATAGGAGCAGTGACATGACTATTTAAAATTTTCTAATTTATACTTTTTTATATATCTCAATTATTAAAACAATGACCATGCATTTATATTTATAATCAAGAAAAAGGTACACAACCCTAACATTGAAGTAAATGTGTCAGGCCATATATAAATTATTTTATCCCACTGCACCACAGAGACTCTGGTTTGAGACAGGGTACAGTCCTGGGCCCAGGATTCAGGATTCTTCCACTCTGGGACAATGAAGAAGGGTACATAATTGCAAGAGATTTTAAAACTTCAAAGAAAATACCATGCCCAGTTTCATGCCAAAATATAAAAATTTTGATAAACTGAGCAGCTTTATAGGACAATATGGATTTTCAAAATTGCTCAAGAAGAAATCCTTTAAAGCCTATATGAATAAGTTAAATAACAATTGTTTATTCTGCTACAACCATTTCCCCCACCCCACCGAATACTAGGTCTACCTGTTTCCTCAAGCAAGTGTTAGCTTATAATCTCTAACTTACATAAAACTTTCCAAAGAAAAAGAAGGGTAGGAAGATACCTATCTAATTTTATGAGGCTATATTATCCTGAAACACAAACTGGAAAAGAACAGTACCATAAAACAAAAATTGAGATCAATCTTTCTCATGAACACACATGCAAAAAAAAATCCTAAATAAAAACATGAGCCAAAAACACCACCAGGGCAAATCAGCAGTGTGATAAACCAGCACACACACATACTCTCTATTATAACCAAGTAGGGTTTATCTTTCTAATGTAAAGTTAACATCACAATGTGTATTAACAAAACATAATACAGATTAAAGGAGGAAAACCCAGATGTGGGAAAAGCATTCAATAAAATTTAACACTAGATTATGATTCAAACAAAAAACAACTCAGCAGACCAGGAAAGGGGGCGGAAATATCCTTAACTTGACATGAAATATTTATCAAAACCTCACAGTCAGCATCTTCCTGAATGGTGGAATTATAGAAGCCTTTCCATTACAATCTGAACACTTTTTATTACCACTTCTGGTCAACACTCCACAGAGCGTTTAGCCAACATAGCAAGATAAATAAAATTATCTTACATGGCAAGATAAAATTCTTAAGCATCAGAAAGGAAATGGCAAAACTGTCCTTATTTGAAGATGATATTACGGTCTAAATAAAAAAATCTAAGAGATTCTGTAGACAAACTATTAACAACTATTAGAATTCAGTGGGAATTCCCTGGTGGTCCAGTGGTTAGGACTCCAGGCTTCCACTGCAGGGGGCTGGATTTGACCCCTGGTCAGGTAACTAAGATCCCATAAGTTGATTGGAACAATAAAAAAAAAAAAAGAATTCAGCAAGGCTGCGGGGTGCAAAGTTAAACAACAATTATCAATAGCATTTCTATACATTAATAACAGCCAATTATAAAATAAAGTGGAAAAAATACTCCAGTCACAATAGACACAAAAACTATAAATTTCTTAAGACATAAATCTAACGAGATATGCTAGTCCTTTGTGGGAAATGATAAAAGACCATTAAAATATAGGTGAAAAACCTGAAAAATATTAAGGGAAGCCTTAATATTAAAGTCAGTTGTCTCCCATTAATATTACATTCAATGCAATTCAATGTAATACAGATTCCACTAGCTTTTGTGGAACTTAATAAGCTGATCCTAAAATGCACAGGAAATCCTAAAATGCAAAAGGCAAAGGATAATGAAAACAAAAAAAAGAATGAGGTGGGTGAGTGAGACTTGCTTACATGCATTTAAGATTTGATAAGACAGTGAAGATAATAAAACAGACCCATGGAACAGACTGTCCAGAAACAGAATCAACTCATAAACAGAAACTTGTGTATGTAACAAACATGTGATACACATCAGTAGGAAAGGTGGTAAACTTCAGTAAATGGTGCTGGTCAACTGGTATCCAAAACAGGAAAAAGATAAAATTATATCCAACCCTCACTACAGATGGAGATCAATTCCAAGAGAATTTAAAAAATTAGATGGGAAAAGCAAAATTTACATTGTTTAGAAGAAAATATATTTATGACCTCAGGTAGGAAAAGATTTCTTAAGTAACCTCACCCTCCCCAAACCTTTGAAAACCAAAAAGGCAAATAAAATTATTTACTTCAGAGTTAAAATCTTCTATTCAAGAAAAAACACTAATAAGGTGAAAAGTCACAAACTGGAAGAGATTCGCCACACACATACACATACCATTGACAAAGAACTCGCATCAAGAACACACAAAGAACTGCAACATGCATAAGAAAAGAGCAAACGAAATTACAAATCAGAAAATGAGCAAAGGAAAAAAGTGGCTGGCGATTTACAGAAGACATAACACAAATGGCCCAAAAAATGTTTGAAAAGATGCTTAGCCTCACCAGTAACCAGGGAAATGCAAAAGAAAACTGAGACGCTGCTAGTCAAGTTAGCAGAAAGGAAATATCTAACTATAGCACAACTCAGCTTGGTGCTGTGTGAGTGAAAAACAACCCAGTCGCACAGGGGTACAGTTCAGGGCCATCTAGTGAAGATGAAGGCGGGTGTCCCAGAGAAACTTAACAAGAATGTTCACTGCAACACCTCATGGCACAGCACAAGTGAAACCGTCTCGATGCCGACCAACTGGAGACTAGAAAACTCAACTGGAGTACACCTAGACAAGGGGATCCCATGCAGTAGTCAAGATGAATAAATTAAAACAACATACATGAAGTCGGCTAAACCTCAGGGTAACGGTCAGTGAGAAAAGTGATGCGGTAGATAGCCGTTATAAAGCAACGGAAAGCATACAAACAACTCTATGATTTGTGGATACATACCTCTGCAGTGACAGCACAAAAACATCTGCAGGCATGATCAGTGATGAACTGAGGATGGGGTTACAATGAGGAAGGAGGGAGGGGAAGAACGGAAGAGGGCTGCGTAGCAGGCAAACACATGAGAAAGCTGAAGGGTTGTTACTTGGGTTTTCTCAATTGATTAGTGAGGCTGAGCATTTTTTCATCCACCTACTGGCCATCAGCGTTTCTTCTGCTGGAATATTTCATGACAGTCTGCATGGGCACATCATCTGACAGCCATGGACAGTCTTAGTCGGAGTCATGTCTCAGGCTCCTGACTAGGTTCAGAAGCATCGCCTGTGGCCAGGCTGGCCTGAGGCTGGATGCCGCCGTGAACAGCCTGCCCACAGGGGGCTGACGGTTTTTGAGGGAAGCAGACAAAAGCCAATTAAACACACATGACAAATTGTGCTGGTGCTACGAAGGGCACAAATCATACTCTGGCTGAGTGTTTCCAGGCATCTCATTTATAGACGGTGGTCTGAGAGGGTTTCTCTGGATGCAGGGCTGCACGTTGAGAGCTCCAAGAGAAGACATCAGCCACACAGGGAGGGGCTGCTGCTGCAGATGCAGAAACCACTGCTCCCAAGCCAGCTTCCTCGGAGACGGGGACTAATGACAAGTGCTCTGGGTCCTAGACTCCGGGACACAGGCATACACCCTCCGTCGCAGGCTGGATTCCTGCTTAGAACCTCGAGTTAGCCCGGTCAGGTGCTCACAAATGGGGAATGGGCTGCAGACGGAGGGGGTGTGGGGACGGCGAGCTCACCAGCCTGTCCGTGGGGGACACTCGTGTCGTCGGTTCTGTAGGCCCCACAGGGCTGCTCTGCCCTCCTGCCAGCCCCGTCCTGGGGGCCCTGTAGAGAAGCGGTGGTAAGCTCCCCCCCGCATCCCGCCTTACCAGGGCGTTTTCAGGTACACCCAAGACCACATCGTGCAACATGGCTCCGCTGCCGAAGTGCTGGGCTATGGACAGGCCACTCAGGCAGTAGCAGGTGTGGTAGAAGTCCCGGGACCTGCAAGGATGCGGCAGCTCTGAGTAGGTATCCTCTGCTCCCCACCCACCTTGGCACAGCCTCCGAAGACAAGGCCATAGATGAGGCCCAGGAAGCACTCAGGTGACCAAACCCACCCTCCACACGCCTAGAAGCCTGGCTTCCCCCATCAGCGTTTTTCAGAGCTCCACCCTGCCTGACCGCAGGAACTGTCTGTCCTCTTGACTTCCTTCTAGGAAGGGCTCTCCAGGGTAGTGTTGCTAAATCCAAAGAGTACATTAAAAAAAAAAAGCCATAAAAAATCCCACACCAAAATTTCTAGAAATGTCTCAAATTCTTTCTTCAAATGGGTCAAAATTTACAAATGGGTAAATTGCTGGGGCCAGCCTTCAGCTGAGCCTTCCCCTGGATGCATGCAGGAGGAGGCAGGATGTATGTGTGTGTGCAGGGGGCAGGGAGGGGGTCGGGTTGGGGGATGAGGAAAGAGAGCAGCAAAGGGAACAGGACTTGATTGGCTTCCCTTTTTCTTTCAGTATGGCACCTAAAGGTGTTCAATCTACTCTATGAAAGCTGTGATTATAATCTCTGTTTATGACATTCTTGAGAGCCCCTCAGACAGCAAGGAGATTAGTCAATCCTAAAGGAAATCAACCCTGACTATTCATTGGAAGGACTGATGTTGAAGCTGAAGCTCCAGTACTTTGGCCATCTGATATGAAGAGCCAACTTACTGGAAAAGACCCTGATGCTGAGAAAGATTGAGGGCAGGAGGAGAAGGGGACGACAGAGGATGAGATGGCTGGACGGCATTACTGACTCTATGGACATAAATCTGAGCAAACTCCAGGAGATGGTGAAGGACAGGGAAACCTGGCGTGTTGCAGTTCATGGGGTCGCAGAGAGTCGGACTCGACTTAGTGACTAAACAACAACAGCATGACACCCAGGAGTTTTAAAACCCTGTATCCTGTTCTATTTAGGTCAAGTTGGTTAAATAAAAAAGGAAAGAAATGTTACCCATGCAGCAATCTGTTTACCTAACTGGTAAGGGGGTGCAGGTAAGCCAGGAAAAGGAGGGAGCTGGAAGCGCAGGATGGACACATGGTAGACAGGGCTGCTCCATGCCCAGCTGCTCCCATGCCACGTGGGCACTAAGCAGCTGCACGGAAAGGGCTGCCCTGTCCGGGTCTGAGCAGGCCTGCGTGCTCAGCCCCCTCGCCCCGCCCTCCCCAGAGACAAGGCACTCACTTGCCAGGTTTGTCCAGAAGCCCCCCGGTGGGGCACTGGCAGCACATCAGGATGTACTCCTGCAGGGCCTGCTGGTGAAACATCCAGCGACTCATGCTGAGGGCAGGGTCACCTGCAGAGGACAAAGGGTCAGTGTGCGCCTGGGCCTGGGAGACGTCCGTGGAGGATCAATGCCTACTTTGTATTTCATGATCCAATAGGAACAGTCAAGGTTTCCCCCCATTCTGCTTGGACTAATCTTGAAAATCACATTCTTGGGACACGTCCCTTCTCCGGAACCTTAAAATGGGTCAGAGAGCAGCAGGTCAGAGCAGCACTTGGCTTTACTTCTCCTTACCTTGGATGGCAGTTCTAAACCACATCCCTTGCAGGCACAGACGAGCTTTTTAGCCCAGCTTTCCACACTGACCTCTGCTGCTGCGCCTGACTGGGTTCATAATGCCTCCCCTTGGGCTTCTTAAGACTTTTTCTCTAGCACGTCTCTCTTGTCAACCAGACTCTTGATTAGCCGAGAGAACTCCAACAGGGATAATACTGGCTGTTGCTTTAATCCATCTCTAAAGGGAATTCTCCAGCTAGTCTCTTGGCTCAAAAAGTTTCTCTAAGAAGAATTCTAATAACTGCCCTCCTGCATCATATGGTAGTCTAAGCAGAAATTGGGATTCTGGTGATGATACTAAAGTACTGGCCAGCAACCGAGCTTCTTCACTCTGAAGTTCAACCAGCAGTCAGAGAATCTGTGGACACGGTTATCAGGGGAGGAGGAGGGACAAATTACCACCCAGCAGGTGTGCATGGAAACATTTATATGAGAATTGTTTTTAAAAATACACATATAGGCTGTGCATTAAGTCTTCAGTCAATTTTATACTTTGATACACCAGGTCTACAAAGGTAGTGAACACCCTGTAAATGGCAACTGAAAGCTAATTTTTCTTTCTGTCTTTTTTTGTTTTATGCATTTTTCTATACAGGTATGATATTTCTGTATCTTATGTCTTTCATTTAACTCTAGAGGCATACACTTTTCTGTTCTGCTACATAATCTTCATAACCATCATTCTGAAAAGCCAGAGTATTTCGTAAGTGGACACATGTAATGGCATCAACATAGGCACTGGACCCAAACTCTCACATATATGCATAGAGAATCTTCTATGGTAAAAATTCATCAAAGTTTATAGCAAATGTGGTACATAAAAAGAACTTTCCAAATGAGTTAATTTTGGAATATTCATCTTCATAGACGACTACAGAAAATAATCATGTTCAGATTTCTTAAATGAGAGATGGGAGGAGAGATGGGGGCAGTCAGAAAGTGACTGCTATCTCCCAGGTTGAGCCCTGGATGATGTGCATGGTCGGCTGATGTTTGGGGGCCGCGTACAAAAAACACTCATCTTCAACACTCAAGTCCCGCCCAGCCCCTGAGATGCTCACACTGGAAGAGGCACACGGGAACTGAGCCTAGGGAAGAGAAGCACAGTCAGGGCCCCCTTCTTGTGCCCAGCCCAGGACACATGCTTCCTGAAGTGCTCACAGTACTGTAATTACTTTCCTCTTTGTTCTTTCTCCACCTGTGAGCACAGCACTGTAGGAGATACACACAGATATGATGGGACTTCTCTCTAGCGTACTTGTTGCCAAGGCTGTTTCCAGTTCCTTGCAATCATAAAAAATGCCGCAGTAAACACCTCTGTGAATCTTCTCTATGTTTAGGATTATTTTCTTGAAATAGAGTCAAAGCAGTGGAATGATTCAGTTAAAAAAGAATAAACATTTTTAAGGCTTTTCATAGATACTGATAAACTGCTTTAAGACTTTCTATAGCTGCCAGTAAAATTTAAGATTTTTCCTGTACCACCTCCAGCACTGGTTACTTTTAAAAAGTTCTCGGTGATGCATGTGTAACTGAATCACTTTGCCGTATACCTGAAACTAACACAGTGAATCAACTATGCTTCAATATAAAATAAAAATAAGATAAAACATCGTATATGGAAACAAGTTTTCAGCACTTAAAATGTTAAAAAGAAAGGGTACCTAATTATTTATCTCACTTTTAATTACTAATTAGGGTGAAGTTTTTTCATAACTTGCTTACTAGTTGTATTTCCTTTTGAAAGTATCCTTTGTCTTCTGAGATACAAGAGTCAGTTTTATTAACCTAACTTCTTACTGTATTTACCCTGTATCTGTATCATATGATATACTTATTTCTCCCTTTTTGCTCTACTTTTTGGCTAAATGGGTTTTTTAAATTACATAAATATAGTTTATTATATGCCATGATGACACTGTTGATTTTTCCTTTGTGATTTCTTCTTTTAAGAAGCACATTCAATGGTTGCAGGGATTGCGGTGGCAGGGGCCGGGGAGGGGGGGGCCTGAAAATTCTAAAACTGATCGCAGGGGTGGATGCACAACTCTGAAAACACTAAAAACACTAAATTGTACACTTCAAATCATTAGATTGTTCAGCATGTAAATTATATCTCAAGAAAGTTGTTATTTTAAAAAGCGTATTTATCAAACTTTAGGATTAACTGTATGAAACATCAGTATAAAATATACCTTTATTTCATATCCTATAATAAATAAAAGACTGTTACCTTAAGGTAAATGATAACCTATCGCTAAAATTGGAATCTGAGAAGAAAATGCTATGTTTATTATTAAATAGATTATAGTGTTGCGGTTACCTCCTACATTCCTCAAAGTTCATAAACTCAACAAGAACTTCCTGAGATCCTGAATTCGCACATCAACACACATAATCACAGAGGGATAAAAGGTGATATGATTACAGAGTAATAACTGTGCCTTTTAAATCCTTTATCCCTCTCCCTTAAAATACAGATCCCCATTATAATGTCATTTTGCATTTCAAAGGTTCCTTTTATCTGAGAAATCAGAAGTTTTTCCAACAGTAACTGATAGGTACAGCCACATGGAGCTCAGTCTTGCAGGTGGACAGCTATGGAGTACGTCCCAAGCCAGCAACTAGTAACTATCAATCCAAACAGAAACTCACAGGCCTGCTGCGGTCTTACTGCTCCACAAAAAAAAAGTGACTTAGCACTGGACGTTTTAAATATATTAATAATAATTCATTCTTCTACTCAAATACTGTCTTCTATGCCTAAGGCAGCCACGTCATGGACTACTGACGGCCTGACGACCACTCGCCAAGTCAGGGATGGCCTGGGTTCACGTGCCACGTCATCGTTTTAATTATCAGTGTCAGCATCATCACCTTCAAAAAACATATTTGTTCACTTACTAAAATAAAAGTAATATACATGGTAAAAGAACTGTGCTGTTGGAGAAGACTCTTGAGAGTCCCTTGGACAGCAAGGAGATCCAACTAGTCCATCCTAAAGGAGATCAGTCCTGAATATTCATTGGAAGGACTGATGTTGAAGCTGAAACTCCAATACTTTGGCCACCTGATGTGAAAAACTGACTCATTTGTAAAGACCCTGATGCTGGGAAAGATTGAAGGTGGGAGGAGAAGGGGACGACAGAGGATAAGATGGTTGGATGGCATCACCGACTCAATGGACATGAGCTTGAGTAAACTCCGGGAGTTGGTGATGGACAGGGAGGCCTGGCGTGCTGCAGTCCATGGGGTCGCAAAGAGTCGGACACGACTGAGCGACTGAATTGAACTGAACAGTGGGATATAAAACTTTAAAAGTATGTTTCCTGGAACTTCCCTGGTGAATTGCATACATACTGCTTTGAAACCTAACTTTGACTACAGTATATTGTGAGTATCTTTCTACATTGCATCTCCTTCTGACTCTCAACATCAGTACTTTGTCCACCACTCAAAACTTCCTCCCAGATCCCTGCCTGGTCCAAGTCTACTATTTGCTGAGAACTGAGCTGCAGGCCTAATATGGGCCTCCTCCCAGGGAGTGAAAAAAGCTGGAAGTACCAAAATTCACAGACAACTGACTTTCTTCCACAGGCAAATGTGCAAATATGACCAGTCCTCCAAAACTTGTGCTATAAAAAGCAAAATGTAAAGCAGGGACCCCGTGAAGACTTGGGCAGGTAGGGCTCCTCTTACCCTCTCACCAGATTCTCCTGGCAGCTACAGAATGACTGCATCTTATCCCCTCCAGGGACAGGCTTGTGAAAGGCGGAGGGTGTTACCAGAGGTTTGACCTCACCAGTTCCAAAAACAGAGATCACTAAAACCCTAAGTTATTTCTCGTTTTGAAACATTGGACTCTCAGGGAATTTCTGATTTCCTACTCTAGTGTCCAAAGCAGAGACCATGCAGGCTCCAGAGTCAGCGGGAGGCCTCAGCTCAGCACCTTGAAACCGGGGCTCTAGGCAGAGGAATCTTAGGATAGGCTGTGACAGGGAAGGTGGGGTGACGGGGACACAGGAGAGAGCCTCTGTTTACTTCAAATAAGGAACTAATGCAAGGGACTCAGGAAAAAACAGCCAAACAAGAGAAAGTTGTGTGTCCGGCAAGCGGGTGGGCGGGAGGATGGGGGGCAGTAGAAAAGAATTGTATCTCTACATTTGAGCAAAGAATAACCCAACTACTAAGCTTTCTTCTGGGCCAAGGGCTCATACTCCGAGACTTGTCAGCACGCAGCAGGGCCGCCATGACCTCCCCTCTCCCACCAGTTTCCTTCCTGTCCTCACGTGAAGTAAATGAGAAAGATGATTCAGGAGGCGGCCTGAGATTTTGAGAGGTAACAAGGCAAGGCTCCCAGAAATTTGCTCTCTATTTCCCTGCTTGGATTTGCATTCCCATCTGAGGTCCCACAGAGATGATGAACCCAGGTCTCTCTACTCCAGTGGTGGGGGGTTGGGGGTGGGGAGGCAGTACTAACCTGTGTCCAGGATTCTTCAGTGAATTTAAACTATGACACTTGTAATGGCGGCCGCCACGCAGCCAGCCTGGCATGGTGGCTCTTTGCTCCAGGGGTTGTTTCTGCCTTTTTGGCACTGTTGTGACCATGGGCACAGTGTGGGTTTTCAGTCTGGCCTGACTCACACAAAGCTCTGCATCGGAACCTGTGGCTTCACACTCAGCTGAGGTGGCAGTCACCACGCGGCCAGGCGCCCACCTCCCCCACCTGCCACAGCCGGTGTGAAGCAGCAGTGACCTCTGAACCAAGGACGAAATCCTAGCTGGCACACGCGTGCCTAGGGCGGGAGGGTCCACACTGGGTACTCAAAATCCAGGATGGACAGAGCCTGTTTCAACCCCTCTAACCAAGCGCCCTG
>NW_011494811.1:6415396-6416142 GCF_000754665.1 Bison bison bison
CAAGCGCCCTGGCCTCCGACTCGGTCAGCAGCCGAGGGGAGCCGCCAGCCCCGCCAGCACCCCGGGCTCACCTTGGGCGTGCAGCGCGCGGTGAAGCAGGGGCAGGAGACCCGCCTGCCAGAAGGAGTAGCAGCCGTCTACCAGCTTGTTGCAGCGGCCCTGAAATCCACCTTCAAACCTCATCTGCCGGCTTGTCACCCATTGCTGAGCGTGAGACAGAGAAGAGAGAGGCGCCAGAGGTTAAGAGAGGCATGTGATCCAGCCAGCTCTCCAGAGGCAGGTCTGGGAGGGAGCGCTGCCAGGTTTTGGCTTCTCAACTCCCGTTCCCTTGCTTTGACCTCAGACTTCCTCGCCCTCAACGTCACAGAGGGCTCTACACTGCAACAGCTAGTTTAACCCTCTGGAGGCAACCAACATGAATTCCTGCTTGGGGCCTAACAGACAACTATCCGCCTGTCCTGGGTTCCAAGAGGGTTCTGGTGCTGAAAGAACAAAGGGGCCAACCTGGCCTGGAAGGAGACCTGCAATAATGCCTCTTAATAAACAAGGTGTAACTGGGAAGTTTCAGGCCAGACCACCGGTGGCTCGTTTCTATTCACTTTACTTTCTCAGGGAAGTTTATTAAAAGCAAATAAATGGAATTTTGTGCCACAAATCGTCAGATGATTTCACACCATTTTTGGCAAGGAAATTCACCCCAGGTTTCTTAGCACAGCCTCGGCCCTTGCAGAACCAGGGGCAGAAGC
>NW_011494811.1:6416242-6431561 GCF_000754665.1 Bison bison bison
CCCCGAGGAAAAAAAGCCACTAGCCCTGGTGAGTGAGGATGGCTCTGTGGGCTCTAGCCACTCTGCTGCTCCAGGGCAAACTGGCTGGCTGACAAGAGCCTTTACCGTGAACCTGTAAAATGGCTCTTGGTGTCACTCAGTGGTCACACGTGATACATTCCTGCCTTATCTCCAAGTTTTCTAAACACACTCTACTTCAAACATCAAGATAGTCAAGGGCTTGGCCTCGAGGAATAAGCAGACCAACTGGCTGAGCAGATAATACTTCCATGTCCCTCCCAGCCCCTCAAGACAGTTCCAGCCACCAGCCAGGATCTCAAGGAGCTTCTTCACCAAACTGAAAGGTACAGAAAAGGGCGTTCCCCTGGACCTACGTTTTACTACACTGAGTTCCTGAAACGAGTCACTGAGGATCCCCTTTGGAAGAACCAGTCCAGCCCTCCTTTAATGAACAATTGTAGAGTTTAGATTATATCCCTGTTCAAGGCAACACCACCCATAGAGTCACAATCCTAAAACTCTTAGAACGACACAAAACACACTGCACTGCAGGTATACACACTAATATATCCCCAGTCTTCCATGAGCCAGTGCTCTAGGACTGATGCCATCTAACGAAAGCAGGCGAAGCACTGCTTTCAGGCTAACAGGCACTACAGTAGGGAGTCCAGTCTTCATTTTTGCTTACCCCACAGATTACGTGTTTATAAGCCAGACTAAATAATTTTTTTCAGTGCCTAAGCCCATGGATTTATTCTGTTTCCCATGGCTATATGAATTCATAAAATCCTTCAGATATGGGTCCTAGTTCTCCCAGAGCAAACAGAAGGGAGGGAGTAGCTTGGGTAAGAAGGATGCACCTACTACATTCCAGGCTGTTTCATGTATATTATCTTCTCTGACCTTCAAAGAACTATTACCTCTACTTTATGGAGAAAAAGAGTTGAAGTTAAAACAGATTAGACAATTTTCCCAAGGTCACATGGCTATGAAGTGGCAGAGAAAGGGTTCAAATCCAGAACACGGTTACTGGAACTGAGACATCTGCTTATTTCTTATTTCTGCCTGGGAGGTGGGGCTTTCATGTTTCACACTTTGTTAGTGATCAGGGTTTTAAATGTCTGATAAACTCTAAGTCTATGCATAAAGTTGGCCATTTGGGCATAAACCCTTCAGGCTTTGAGAACCTTCAAGAAGAGTACGCTACAGGAGGCTTCCTAAAGGCCAAGACAAAATGCCACTGGTCGTATCTGTACAGGGAAAAATATAAACTCTCTTGGGACCCCATGATGGGTCTCACAACAGTTCCTACAATGGCAACCTGACATCTGAACTTAGGGAGAGGAGATGAATGTCAGTTGCAGCTGATTTGCTTTGAGGTCATGATCAGGGAGTAAAAGCTTCACCAAAGACAGTTTCTTGGTGGCTGTGTGTGTGTGTATACCAGGCCTCCAATGATAATTTAGCTACAATTTAACAAGTCCCTGAAGCTGACTGCACTCTGGATAATGAGTTCACTCTGAATAATGGGCAGGAGCTTGGAGTTGAGACATAAGTGCCTGGGCCACCCGCTCCGTGTATTCCCAGCGGTGACCAGCTCGTGTAAAGGTAGCTACGAAACACTCACACAGTGCAGAGGGTAATAAGAGCTCTTCTCATAACTTCTTCTCCCAGGAGAATCTTTCTAAGACATGTGAAAACCTCTAGTTTTAAAAGACTGAAGCTATACTCTCCTAGAAGTAGGAGGCAGGTACTGTGGCCCTCCCCAGATGTCTGAGGGACTCAAGAAGGCGCTGGGGTTGGCCTAACACACGATGTAGAAGGTTCAGAGCAGGAAGAAGGAAAGGCAGGAGGAAGGGAGCCGAGACCGAGAGCAGATGTTCACCCCCTGCACTCTCTCCTAACAGTGCTGGGCGATCCAACAACTGTATCTGAAGCTTTGTTACACGACTGTCAGCCCAGAGCTCAAGGTAGGAACTGCTAGCTCTTCACACAGACAAACGTCCCTGAAACCAGCACGTCTGAGCGGTCACATCCCAGGGCCCTGGGGCCTGAGGGGAAGACAGATTACCAAGTACTTACTAGTAAGCTCTTCAAGTTCAAGGAGCGCTCCTTCTTGAGGATGACCAGCGCAGCCAGGCCACAGAACGTGTAGCCGCCATGGGCTTCCATTCCTGGTACCCCGCCAATCCCACCTTCCCAATTCTGACACCTGGGGGGAGGTCGAGAAAACCCGACTGAGTGTCAACCAGTGAGCACCCTGGATGGCAAAGAGTGAAGTGGCTCAGCTTAGGGCGTACACTGCTGCAACTATATTCAGTATCTTGTGATAAACTATAATGGAAAAGAATATAAAAAAGAATATATATATATAAACCAGAATATTTATATTTATATATATATATAATGGAATTAATTTGCTGTACACCTGAAACACAACTTATAAATCAACTCTTCTAATTCTATTTTAAAAATTGAAACTATGAATGGAAACATGCCAGCTAATTAACTTTTAGAAATGTCTTTTCCTCCGCCTGCAATGTGGGAAACCTGGGTTTGATCCCTGGGTTGGGAAGATCCCCTGGAGAAGGGAATGGCTACCCACTTCAGTATTCCGGCCTGGAGAATTCCATGGACTGTATAATCAATCCATGGGGTTGCAAAGAGTTGGACACAACTGAGTGACTTTCACGCTTTCCTCAAAAAAATAAAGGAAACATAGTCTACTAATGAACAAACATAGAACTTCAAATCATTACTTTTTGGAAAGAGTTATAAAATCATGTTTGCTGTGATAACCATCAGGTTAAAATAAAATTGAAAAATAATTGCTAATGATGGTTATCTTTTAATACAAATCTACTGCTGATACCTTTCCTCTTTATTTTTCTGTGTTTTCAAAAAGCTTCCAGAATGAACATATATACCTTTATAGCCATCCAAAGTAAATTTATTTCTCCAAATTACAAATTCCTATATTTTCAAATTATTACTATAATAATTATTATTGGGATTATAAGATAATTAGATAATGTAAGATAATATAGAAAATATGACTGTATTTTCTAGTCATAAAAACTTAATACTCTTTGGCCCAGCAATATTAGGGTCATTTCTAGGAATTAAAGGGATTCCCTGATAGCTCAGTTGGTAAAGAACTCACCTGCAATGCAGGAGACCCAGGTTTGATCCTTGGGTTGGGAGGATGCCCTGGAGAAGGGAAAGGCTACCCACTCCAGTATCCTGGC
Source organism: Bison bison bison (assembly GCF_000754665.1). Classification (NCBI taxonomy): domain Eukaryota; kingdom Metazoa; phylum Chordata; class Mammalia; order Artiodactyla; family Bovidae; genus Bison; species Bison bison. The sequence goes on from NW_011494811.1 coordinate 6,419,491, forward strand.
CTAGAGAATTCCATGGACTGTATAGTCCATGGGGGAGCAAAGAGTCAGACATGACTGAGTGACTTTCACTTTCCCTTTCTAGGAATTAATTCTACAAAGTAAGTATAAATGTGTTCAAAGATCAGATTATAAGAATGTTTATTGTATCCCCATTTATAATAGTGAAATGTTAGAAACTCAATAGTAAGGGACTGGTTATATAACTTATGATGTATCCATATAACAGAATACTATATAGTCATTTAAAATGATATTACAGAAGTATACTTTAAAATGTTCCAAATACATTACATGAAAAAGTCATAAAATGATAATGTACTGCATGATTTTTCTGGAATTCTGGAAAGATAAGAAACATGAGTGGTTGGTGACTTTAGATTTTCTTTTTGCATGTCTTAATAAACCTGTTTTATCTGTGATATAAAGAAATTTTGCTTCCTGTATATTTTCATATAACATAGAACTTTACTTCCAATGATCTACAGATACGTATATAGAGTCACATTCCCTGCAGGTGTATCTGCCTCACAAATCCTCACAGGTGTACAGGTCAATGAGCACTTAATCCAACTTCCGGGTGGAAGAAAAGGGAATCTGTAGTACTTCTTGTCTTCCAGGCACCTCTCATTAAAGGAGAGGCCTTGGGAATTCAGAGGCCTTTTTCAGAGAGGCCTGATAACCTCAGATATGCAGATGACACCACCCTTATGGCAGAAAGCAAAGAACTAAAGAGCTTCCTGATGAAAGTGAAAGAGGAGAGTGAAAAAGTTGGCTTAACACTTAACATTCAGAAAACTAAGATCATGGCATCTGGTCCCATCACATCATGGCAAATAGATGGGGAAACAGTGGAAACAGTGACAGACTTATTTTGGGGGGCTCCAAAATCACTGCAGATGGTGATGGCAGCCATGAAATTAAAAGACACTCCTTGGAAGGAAAGTTATGACCAACCTAGACAGCATATTAAAAAGCAGAGACATTACTTAGCCAAAGGTCCATCTAGTCAAAGCTATGGTTTTTCCAGTAGTCATGTATAGATGTGAGAGTTGGACTATAAAGAAAGCTGAATGCTGAAGAATTGATGCTCTTGAACTGTGGTGTTGAAGAAGGCTCTTGAAAGTCCTTTGGACTGCAAGGAGATCCAACCAGTCCATCCTAAAGGAAATCAGTTCTAAACATTCGTTGGAAGGACTGATATTAAAGCTAAAACTCCAATACTATGGTCATCTGATGCGAAAAGCTGAATCATTTGAAAAGACCCTGATGCTTGGAAAGATGAAAGGCAGGAGGAGAAGGGGACGACAGACGATGAGATGGTTGGATGGCATCACCGACTCAATGAACGTAAGTTTGAGTAAATTCCGGGAGCTGGTGATGGACAGGGAAGCCTGGTGTGCTGCAGTTCATGGGGTCGCAAAGGGTCGGACATGAGTGAGCAACTGAATTGAACTAAACTGAGGCTCAGAGAGTTCACTGCAGAGTCAAAAACTGGCTGCTGCCCCCTGAATAGCTTCTTCAGCATCCTCCATCTCTCAACCCCATGGCCAACCAAAGACACACAATCCAAATTTTCTTTCCAATGCATCTGGCTTCTTGGAGCATATGAACAGCTCAAGTTTGAAAGGTCTGATGAGTGAAGAATATGCAAGGGACCTCTTAATTTTTTTTTCTTAACTTTTCTTAACTCAGCTTTAAAACACACACACACACACACACACACACAATATGCATTTATTTACACATTCCACTTTCCATCCCTTTGTTTTCACATGCGTGAGAGCAATTTAGCAAAATTCTTTGGGAGTTTCTTCTAGCTAAATATAATGGATTGAAAAGAGCCCAGTAAAATGAAAGTAAAGGAATTTTTAAAAAGGATAAATCCATAAGGATAAGGAGAATAGGAGAGGATATGAATACAGACAGGAAATAACAAAATCGTGAAAGCTGGAAAAGGATGAAGATAAGAAGTAACTGACTTAATAGAGCCGAGAAACCTACACCAGCCCTGGGAGGAAAGGAGGGCTGAAGCAACAGAAAGCAAGGTGATGTTCTCCAATGACAAGTTGAGCGATGTAAGCTACCCCTAAAATGGGAAGGTTTTTAACTGAGTTGACTGGTGGTAAATTGATAAAGAGACTCAGTTAGACCTCCAGGTACCCAGCAGATGGGAGGTTGCAGGGGCTTAATCAAGAAGTGTGAATTCCAGGATTTCCAGCACAGCTGAGAGCAGGCGGAGGTATTGTACTGAGCAGGAGGATTCAGTGGAAGTCTATGACCTGAGCAAAAGCACTCCCAACCCCTTTCTCTGCTGTTGCTGTTGTTTAGTCACTATGTCGTGTCTGACTCTTTGCAACCCCATGAACTGTAGCCTGCCAGGCTCCTCCACCCATGGGATTTTCCAGGCAAGAATACTGGAGTGGGTTGCCATTTCCTTCTCCAGAGGATCTTCTTGACCCAGGGATCAAACCTGCATCTCCTGCATTGGAAGGTGGATTCTTTACTGCTCAGCCACCAGATAAGCCCCCTTCCCCTATTAGAGTTCACAAAGTTGGCTGCCAGCTTCATACCATAACCAGGAATCTGGAAGGTTCTCCACAGAAAAATCCTATGATACTGATATATGAGAATTCCCCATGAATGGCTGGATTCCAGGCCACTCTGGCAAACATAGCTCTCCATCAGCTTTCTAGCACCTGACTCTTAAATATGAACATCAAACATTTAAGCAAAGGCTCTTACGTGAAAGAGAGTTTTATGTAAACATGACATAGAAATAATACAAATAAAAATAAATTGGAAGAAATAACATAAGGAGCAGAAGTAAACTTTCTAAACACTGCAAGGACAAAATATCCCTGAAACAAGAACAAGAGAGTACATAAAAAAGAAGTATCCGTTTTTTATATAAATGGAGATGAAAAATAAGCTTTGAAAAATTTTACATAGAATTACAGAAATAAAAACTCAATAGAAGGATTAGAAGATAAAAGGTAAGGGAACCTCTTAGTAAGTACGGAAGTAAAGTACACGCAATTCTAGACTGAAGATACCTGCTGAGTACCCAGCACCATGAACAACAACAAAAAATCCTATTATGGCTCAACATCATGAATTTTCCAAACAGCAAGAATAAGAGAAATAAGACAGAAACAGACAATGGATTGGGAATACAGTGGACTGGGAGGCAGTAACGCACAGAGGATATTATAACAAGTTTTACCACTTAAATACCTTTGTATTTCAGCTTAATATCAAATTCAATATCCCATCATTTGACACTTATGGAGACTATGACATGGAGAAGTTAAACAACTTAACCAGGGCCACTAAGCTAATAAATGACAAAACTGGGTTTCAAACCCAGGCAGTCAGAATCCTGCAAATATTAATAACTACATGCTCCGGACAAAACACACTAAAACTACTTCCTGAAGTCTCAGCAAACAAAAAAGGTGAGGATTTGAAAGTTGGAACAGTCAGTCCCTCCTCTCCCCCATTCCTCCCTTTTCTTTTTTTCTGATTTGCCCTGAGGATGGCTACAGTTGCCCAACAGTGGCAAGCAGGTCAGTGGAAGGCAGCTGAAACTGAAAGCCCCATATTTCTGGCAAGAAGAACCAGAATGACAGAAATTGATGAGGAATCCCAGAAAGAGGAGAGTCAGAGAAAGAAAATACCAAATTCCATGTTTAAACTTCGCTCAAGTTTCTACCTGATCCTGGATCATGTCTGCACTGGACCAGCTGAAAGCAGTTTCTAACCAAGAACTGAGCCAAGAGCTGGGCCCTGCCCACTGCAATCAGCTCACCAAGATGACTGAAGAAAAAGATCAGCACTCTTTAAAGCGATCTAATGACTCCAATTTCTACAACATAACATCACAACATCCAGTGATGTGAGCTAAGTCATTTCAGTCACGTCTAACTCTTTGCAACCCTATGGAACACAGCCCACCAGGCTCCTCTATCCACGAGATACTCCAAGCCAGATTACTGGAGTGGGTTGCCATTTCCTCCTCCAGGGCGTCTTCCTGACCCAGGGATTGAACCCATGTGTCTTATGTCTCCTGCATTGGCAAGTGGGTTCTTTACCACTCGTGCCACCTGAAAGCCATAATGTCCAGGGTACAAGCCAAACACCACGTGACACAGGCACTCAGGAAAAGGTGGCATGTCAACTCCAAGAGAGCCAGATGTTGAAATTTCCAGGCAAGAATTTTAAAACAGATATTATAATTTTATATTTATCTTTATGAAGAAAAATATACGTGTAATGAATGAAAAAATGAGAAATCTCAACTGAGAAACAGAAGGTATAAAAAAGAACCAAACCCAGGCCGTCTAGCTCAAAAGGTTATATTCTCAATGTTTAAACGAGAGCTCCCTTACTATTAAGTATTACATACCAAGTCCTCAGTAAAGGTTGGCCATCATTATGACCAGCCTTTTTAACAATGACGCTGGACTCCATAAGATAATGGAGCAAGGCTTAAAAAATCTGAAGGAATACAATTTATAGTTTTCAATTTAGAAGTCTCTAACCAAATAAACTAGCCATCAAGTGTGAGACTAGAATAAAAATAATTGCAAAATCTTAAAAATCTATCTCCCAAGCTCTCTTCTTTGGGATCTGTTGAAATAAGTGATTCATTCAAATGAGAAAGTAAACCAGGAGAAAGGAGGACTGGGGCTTTAACAAAGCAGAGAAGTGAAAGGAAGCTTCTGGATGCCTGCTGTGCAGCAAGCTGAGATCAATATTTCCAGACTGAAGCAGGAGGGCAGAGGCCCAGGGGTAGACGACTCAAAACACAAGGGCACACACATGTACACAAACACACACACAAAAGAGAACTGATACATCACCTGAACTGTTTGACCATATTGAGAGTAACTTTATAGCTCTGGCAGAAAATGTGGGAATTAGGAGGTAATGATTAATTCCAGAGGGAAAATAAGTCATACAAAAAAAGTAAATATGATCATAGTATATCATTTCGTTTAGCTGAAAATTGTATTTTCATAGCAGTAAGTACTACTTTCATAAAAACTAAGATATAAAAAATAAAACAATACAGCTTGGATATAATTCCTCAATAGTACAGATAAGCCTACTATACCTTTTTTTTTTTTTAATTATGAAATAATTGGAAGGATCCAGGAAAGTATAGCAAGTAATATATAGAACATATGTGTATCTAACACCAACCTTTGATTTAGCCATATGCATTTCAGGTTTCTTTTTTTAAAATTTTAAACAAATAAACAGTTACAGATACAACTGAAGTCTCCTGAGTACAAGTGTGCCTGTGTGCATGCTAAGTCACTTCAGTCGTGTTCAACTCTTTGCGACCCTACAAACTGTAGCCCACCAGGCTCCTCTGTCCATGGGCTTTTCCAGGCCAGAACACTGGAGTGGGTTGCTGTGCCCTCCTCTAGGGGATCTTCCCGACCCAGGGATTGAACCTGAGTCTCCTGGCAGGTGGGTTCCTTACCCCTAGCGCCATCTAGGAAGCCCAAGTAGAAGTGCAGGCTTTCTGTAATTTTGTTTGCTTTCTTCCCAGAAGTAACTACCATCCTAAACCTGGTGCTTATTCTTTCCAGCATGTTTTTATATTACTACATGTGATTCTTCCCATAAACAACACAGAACTGTTTTGCATGTTTTCAAATTTCCAGTCAATGTGTTAACCTGCATGTTTTCTTTAACATTCTTTTTTTTTTACACTAGTTTAACATTATTAAACACAATACTGTTCTGAGATTCACCCATATTGATATATGTAGCTTTAGTTCATTCATTTTCATTGCTATATTATATTCCAATGTGACTACATCACAACTCATTTATCCATCTCGTGTTTATGAACATTTAATCCGTTTCTAGCTTTATTTACTATTACAAATGAGTCCTATGTCAGTCTCTCTCATGCATGTGTGTGAGTTTCTGGAGGAGTGGAATTTTGGGGTCATCAGCAAGGACGTTTTTGAGACATTTCCAAATTTCTCTTCAAACTGGTTTAAATCCATTTAGACTCTGACTAATACTGTTTACCCAGAGTTTTGATCCTTGCCAATCACATAAAGAAAACTGGAAAAAAGAAAACTTTCAATTTTTGAAATGTAAAATGTACTTTTGAAATGTAAAATCTTTCAACCATAACATGTCTCTTGTAATTTTACATTCCCTTCTGGTTCTTCTGCACTTCCTTTATTTTTCAGAAGTCTTGACCGCCTGCTGTCTAAGAAATGGGACAAGTCCCAGCATCTCTCACCTTGCGATCCATTCAGCAGTGCCCTCAAACAGGTCTGGGGTGATGATGTTGGTCAACGAAGCTACCGAGGCAGCACAGTATGCACTTCTGGAAGGACAGAAATAGACGGGCAAGGGTCACACTCTCAGGAAGAGCTCAGACAAGGCTCACTGAACTTCTTGGGCAGATTGCTCTCTGCCTCATAAGCTGTAATCACCACCTGTCCTCACTCCTGGTCTCCAACCAGGAGCTCCGACATTCCATTTGGATCAAGTTCCTCACAGCATGGTCTCAGAGAAAGAACATGACATTCTATTCTCCCTACCTCCACACAGTCAAATCTACACCAGACAAAATACCAGCCATATCAATTTATGTCAACAGTGAATTCAGCTCTTCTAAAGACCTACAATGCCTCCCAAAATTCCATGCTGCCATTCAGGTATTTCTGAGATGCTCATTCATTCAGCTGTCAATACTGTTCTTAGATCCAGGACTTGCCATGTTTATGGCATGGACACATTAAAGGTTAACCATATTTCTTTCAAACAGACAACCTCCAAAGCAGGCTGCCAGACCATATGGCTGCATAGACCAAGCAAGAGGGACCAGAATAGATGAGCTACTCAGATCCATTCCTTAGACTTCTAGAGCGAGAAAAGAGTTTTGATTTCAAGCACCCCTCCAGTACACGCACACGCGTGCACGAGCACGCACACACACACACACACACACACACTTTAAATAGAAAAAAGAACATATTCTACTTGATTTGGAATAATTATTGCCATTCCATCCTGCCAGCCCTAATTCTTCTCAGGACACATTTTATTTCAGCTTCTCCCTCTATTATAGAATACATCTACAAACTGTCTCTTCTTTTCCACTATGGGCTTCCCAGGTGGCGCTAGTGGTAAAGAACCCGTCTGACAATGCAGAAGATGCAATAGACGCAGGTTCGATCCCTGGGTAGGGAAGATCTCCTGAAATAGGAAATGGCAGCCCAATCCAGCATTCTTGCCTGGAGAATCCCATGGACAGAGGAGCCTGGCAGGCTACAATTCATGGGATTGCAATGAGTCAGACACAACTGAAGTGACTTAGCACATGGTCTTTTCAAACATCCAACATCTCAGCTTCATTTTATGTTGAAGACAAAACTGTTTGTTCTAATTTTCTTTCAAGATCCTTTATCTAAGGGCTCCTAAGGAATATAAAAGAGGAGAGAGAAGAGTCTGGCTCCCATATTGTTTAATATGGGCATAATACTGAGTCAAGCACACTGAAGCATTCCAGTGAGCTGCAGGTATTATTCTCCTCCCAGCATTTTAATCAGCCTGCTCACACTGGCCGAAGGCACAGCAGAGGCTGAGTTAAACCAGCAGGCATCAGAAGCATGCAAGAGTCCTTTCTGCCAAGTGTTATCATCCACCGTAAGCTAACTTCGAAAGTCTGACCTAACTCCTCTCGGGTCTTGAGTCTCACAAAGGGCTTCAAAAGTACTTGCTCTTGAATGTGAATATAACCTCTGAGGTAGGGAGGTAGTCAGCAGTGTGGTCTGTTTCATAAATGGAAGACCTGAGACCTGCTGCCAGATCTCACACCGAGACAATGAGTGAGCAAAACACACTTTTCTTGAGCATCAGCTTCCTCTGTCCCTCTGTCCAGTCGTCATACCTCTCAAATTCGTCAGCTGCCCTCTAGCCTCCTGCTGTCACCCAAATCCAAGTCATCCTTAATCTGGGTCAGTTTCCTGTCCAGTCTTCCTCCCTCCAGCCCTGAAACCAGAGGATTTTCACTAAAACACTATAATGCATTCACTTGTTCCTTTCAGTCGCTAAGTTGTGTCTTTGTGACCCCATGAGCTGTAGCCTGCCAGGCTCCTCTGTCCATGGAATTCTCCAGGCAAGAATACTGGAGTGGATTGCCATTTCCTTCTCCATGGGATCTTCCCGACACAGGGATCAGACACAGGGATCGAACCCAGGTCTCCTGCATTGGCAGGAGGCTTCCTCACTGCTGAGCCACCTGGAAAGCCCAATGTATTCCCCATAGAACTTCTAACAAAACACAAATCAGATCATGTCACTCCCTAAAACTTGCCAGTGGCTTCCCACTACCCTTAAAATAAACTCCAGACTTCTCAAGGATACTGCAGTGCTCCTCGGACTATTCCCAGCCTGGCCAGCCAACTTCATTCTCTGCCTGCACCCCTCTGCACTTCAGCAACACTGACCTCCTCCTTCCCCAAACACACTCTACACTCTGTTGCCAAAACTTTTGCAAACTCTGGGTCCCTATCTTCCCACTACCCTCCCAGAATACTCCAGGTTATATAATCTAGATTAGGAGGTCAGGAATAAATAATTGCTCCTTTCTTAAGAACTGAGGGGAAAGACGGTGCTGGCTACAAGTTGACTTGGATTAGCGGCTGTCCATGGGAGCTGTGAATGTCTGAGTAAGCTCATCTTAGAAACGAGGACTTGCGACAGGCCTGAAATATCAAAAGAGGTTGGTTCTAACCCAGAAGAAGACAGGCTAGCCTCCAGATGTCCCTGTCAACTGCTGTTTCTCTTCAGGTCAAATCCACCTGGCAGCATTCAGGAGAAACTGCTGATGCTCCAGGGCAAAGACAATTAAAGGAAAATCAAGTGAAAAGCGATGGAACTGGGGCACGAGAAACCACGCTGACCAGGGGAACAGGACGCAGCCTGCCAGGTTACATCCATCGTTCGCATCTTTAATCTTCTGCAAATGTAAAGCATGGCTCACATGGCAGGATGTTACCAGAGGAAGCATATGGTTGAAGAGCTCTTCAGAAACAAACCTATTTTATTGGAGGAGCTTCCTAGCATTTGTCTGGCAGATATGAATAAGAACACAGAAGGAAACCCGCACCGGAATGAATAAGTTAAGAGAATAATCATATCTGAAAAAGGTAAGCAATGAAATGCCAAACCGATCTTGCCAGTTTTTGCCTGCTTTCACCTATAATCTCAGGAAACCTTAAAAAGCTACATTTGGAGTATCTGCAGAACAGGATGAAAATGTAGTGACCAAGAGGGGAAAAACATTCTTTAAATTTTTTTCTAAAGATGTCAACACAATACTGCTTCTCTTCAATAGTTATATTGGCTTCACTGGCATTGTGATCAGTTGCTAAGCTGCGTCCGATTCTTTCAGACTCCACAGACTATAGCTCACCAGGCTCCTCTGTCCATGGAATGTTCCAGGCAAGAATACTAGAATGAGTTTCCATTTCCTCCTCCAGAGGATCTTCCCGACCCAGGGATCGAACCCACATCTCCTGCATCTCCTGCATTGGCAAGTGGGTTCTTTACGAATGAGCCACCCGGGGAGCCCTCACTGGCATATGCAGTGCTAAAAAACAAAACAAGAGGCCCCAAAAGGAGTCCCTTATGCTAAACTCCACATCACCAAACCAAGACTTCATTATGGTTTCCGCTCTCCCAGAAATGGGATCTTTAACCAGTCAGTCAGGAACCACCTCATCAGCGCTAGTGAGATGCTCTGCTGGTTGACCCCTGCCGTCCCCTCAAGGAAAGTGGCCTTGCAACAGCCAACCCACTCTTTAAGCGCCTGATGTCACTTCCTTGTCCCTGCTCCCTTCTGCCTATAGAAGTCTCTCACTGTGCACAGCTCTCCTTGGGCTTCCTTCCTATCTGTGAGATGGAATGCTGCCCTATTCGAATCAATTTTTGCTCAAATTAGTTCATAAAGTTTTTAACATGCCCCTGTTTATCTTTTAACAACAGATACTGGGGTATTACGACATAATAAGAAACATATATTTGGTCTTTTCGGCACAGAGATCATAAAACTAGTGGAATTTCCTGAGTAATGGGGTGAGAGTCCTGTAATTCATAACAAGCCCCAGCAGGTGACTCCTGGAGGATGGGGGCTGGCTGCCAGAGGAACCAACCATGGGATCAGAGGGTTGGAACTTTCTGTCCCACTCCCCAGAAGACTGAGTTAGTCACCAATGGCCTATCAGTTAATCAATCGTGCCTACATAATGGAACCTCCATTAAAACACTCTGGATGAAGAAGTTCAGGGAGCTTTTGGGGGGATGCACCCAAGTGCCTGTCAGGAGGGTGTCACACCCCAACATCACGGGAACAGAAGTTCTTAGACTCTGGACCTTTCCAGCCCTCATTCTATATGTATGCCCCTTCATGCGGCTGTTCATTTGTGTCTTTATGATATCCTTTATAATAAATGGTATTAGAAAAATGTTCTCTGAGTTCTCTGAGCTGTCCTGAAAAATTACTGAACTGAGAAGGAGGTCATGGGGACCCCCGATTTACAAATCAGGCAGAATTGGTTAACCTGGGAACCCACTACTTGTGACTGCTGTCTGAAGTGCAGACAGTCTTGTGGGACTGAGCCCTTAACCTGTGGGGTCTGTGCTAACTCGGGTACTTAGTGTCATTAATATGAGGATAAACACCCCACATTTCAGGTCAGAGGTGTTGTGAGCAGAGAAACAGTTTTCCATGTACCCAGGTTTCCAGATACCTAGCCTTATTTTATGGTTTGAACAGACAGGTTACAAATAGACAAAAACCCTTCATGAAGGTCTCTGCAGATAAAGGTTACTTCCCTTTATCTGCAATGTGTTTTGTGCTCCACAACCTTCATGTTTTTTCTTGCCCTATATTTTCAAACCAATAGTTAAGCCAGAGTATTTATCAACTCGTGTAGAGGACAACACATTTACAAATAGGCAGTAAGATGACTTTGCTATAGAAACCTCATAACGATTTATTTATCAGACTAAACAATAATAATTTGGTATATATCTCAATGATCCACTGCTTGTGAGAAATGACTAATTCAGTAAATTCCCTAGATGTTTTATAGGGAACCTCCTGCCAGGTGAGTAAACGACTCGCTAGGTACGTCAGACAATTCTTGAGAAAAAAGTATTATTTGAGCCAACTGGTCCCAATCAGTTAATGCCACTGTTTTTCATAGACTCCACTGGCCCCTAATGGTTTCTGCATTGCCTAAAGCAGTTCTCACACAGGTGTTAAACATTCTCACGCTTTCATCAAATACATTCAGAAAATATTTACTAAGTCCCCACTGGGCATTCTCCTGCCTTCCCATGTCAGAAAGATGAAAGATTATATTACACTATACAGTTATATCTATGGTATATCATCTCGTGCCAAACGAAGGTTATTTTTCATTTTTAAAACAAAAGCATTTGATTTTGTTTCTGTGTTACTTTATTTGGCATCTACATAAAAGAAGTCAAGTGACAATGAGCCCTGAGGACATCTATCCCATATTTGCAGGGATTATGAACCATGTCACTGACACGTCTCTCTGTGTGACATTCGGTGAGACAAGGTGGCGATTTCCTGTCTCCTTCCCTGGGTTTGGCATCTCTGATGGCAGATAAGCCTGAGAATCTGCTGATGCAGCAGCCTGAGAAAAACCCCACTCACCTCACGTCCACCTCACCTCCATCGTGCATGAGAAAAGAGCCATCGGGTTGCTTCAGCGAGTACAAATACTGGAGAAGCTTCTCTCTGAAAAAGGAGGGAGGTGATGGTCAGCACAGTGTCAGCAGATGGAAGCCCGGCTGGGTGTCCAGCCCTGCTGGCTTTGGCTGTACCTGTTAATGACGTCATAGGCCTCCTCGGTGCCAATGATGCACAGCGCGTTGACCGCTGCATACGTGGGTGCAAGGTGTGGGTACTGGCCAGGGCCCCCTCCAAAGCCGCCTTCTGGGCTCTGACACAACTCCAGGAACTGACACACGCTAGGCACACGGCCCAAGGGAAAAAC
>NW_011494811.1:6431661-6431989 GCF_000754665.1 Bison bison bison
CAGAAACTAAGATCATGGCATCTGGTCCCATCACTTCATAGGCAAATAGATGGGGAAACAGTGGAAACAGTGACAGACTTATTTTGGGGGGGCTCCAAAATCACTGCAGATGGTGACTGCAGCCATGAAATTAAAAGACGCTTACTCCTTGGAAGAAAAGTTATGATCAACCTAGCTGCTAAGTCGCTTCAGTCGTGTCCGACTCTGTGCGATCCCATAGACGGCAGCCCAACAGGCTCCCCCGTCCCTGGGATTCTCCAGGCAAGAACACTGGAGTGGGCTGCCATTTCCTTCTCCAATGCATGAAAGGGAAAAGTGAAAGTGAAGT
>NW_011494811.1:6432089-6432653 GCF_000754665.1 Bison bison bison
CAGCCATATCAATTTATGTCAACAGTGAATTCAGCTCTTCTAAAGACCTACAATGCCTCCCAAAATTCCATGCTGCCATTCAGGTATTTCTGAGATGCTCATTCATTCAGCTGTCAATACTGTTCTTAGATCCAGGACTTGCCATGTTTATGGCATGGACACATTAAAGGTTAACCATATTTCTTTCAAACAGACAACCTCCAAAGCAGGCTGCCAGACCATATGGCTGCATAGACCAAGCAAGAGGGACCAGAATAGATGAGCTACTCAGATCCATTCCTTAGACTTCTAGAGCGAGAAAAGAGTTTTGATTTCAAGCACCCCTCCAGTACACGCACACGCGTGCACGAGCACGCACACACACACACACACACACACTTTAAATAGAAAAAAGAACATATTCTACTTGATTTGGAATAATTATTGCCATTCCATCCTGCCAGCCCTAATTCTTCTCAGGACACATTTTATTTCAGCTTCTCCCTCTATTATAGAATACATCTACAAACTGTCTCTTCTTTTCCACTATGGGCTTCCCAGGTGGCGCTAGTGGTAAAGAACCCG
>NW_011494811.1:6432753-6439530 GCF_000754665.1 Bison bison bison
ACAAAGACAGCATTAGTTCCAAAACACTGAATTCTACCAGAGTCCAGGCCTTTCCAAGGCTCCGCCCTGCCCGAAGAGAAGACACACCCTTCCCACCTAGTGAGTATATACTGAATACATCTGTAAAGGACCTAATTCTCCACCCTGCCTCGATCAGCTTTGTAGTTAAGCATGTGCCCAGTTGTGAAGCCAGGAACAGAAGGCCGGGCAGAAACATATAGCCCTTCACAGAACTGGAATGAGTCTCATGCTTCTTCCCATACTTTTCTCTCAATTTTCTCTCAATTTTCCACCCCAGAGCTATGGAACCAGTCCCTTCTCCTTGCCTTTGGGGTAGCTCCGAGGTTTTGCATTTTGCCTAAATCGTGGTGATGCTCAATTACTTTTCCCCCCACCAACTATGCTGGTCTAGAGCCCTCACATAGGCTTATCAGAAATATTTAAAGAGGTGCCTTCTCATTCTCGTTGAAGCCTAAGCCCCAGTGGGCTACTGATATTTATTCGTATCACTGACAAGAAACAAGCTTCCAATGGAGTCTGCCTCCATGGTTAGGAGAATGAGAAGTGGGCTTCTGCACACTGAGCTCATGATGGCAGACTTAAGCACTGCCAACTCCTATCACAAGAATGCATGCCAGGGACTTCCCTGGTGGTCCAGTGGCTAAGACTCTATGCTTCCAATGCAGGGGACCCAGGTTCAAACCCCGGTCAGGGAACGAGATCCTGCATGCCACAACTGAAGGTCGAAGATTGTGTGTGCCACAACTAAGACCTGAGGCAGCCAAATAAACAAGCAAATACTTTTCAAAAAACAAAATAAAAGAAAACAAGAATGCATCCCCAGCTGTGGGCTTTTGAAGAATTTTTCAGAAACTCCAGTGCCTTCACTGAGGGAAACTGCTATATTGAGGGTTGGCCTCTAAGCCCTTCCTTCCAAGCATGGCCTCAGTTTGCCCAGAAGTTATCTTCTTGCTCTAGATGAAACCAAGAGAGCCCCTCTCTGTCAGAAGGTCCTCTGAAGTTCATCGGAAAGGAGACCCCAGGAGAGTTCTCAAGCTGTTTCCCCAACATAGCAGGATCCCAGCTTCCTATTGGGATAAGGCCTCAATTAAGAGCATGCGTGCGTGCAAGCTCAGCTGCATCCCACTCTTTGTGACCCTGTGGATTGTATGTAGCCCTCTAGGCTCCTCTCTCCATGGGATTTTCCAGATAAGAATACTGAGTGAGTTGCTATTTCCTTCTCCAGAGGATCTTCCAGATCTGGGGATTGAACCCGCATCTCCTGCATTGGCAAGTGGATTCTTTACCACTATGCCACCTGGGAAGCCCCTCATTTAAGAGAACCAGGGGCAAATCTGAGTTCTTCTAGTGCTCAGACAGCCTTCTTTTCCTGGGCTTTTCCATCTCATTCCTTCTTATCCATGCTGCTAAAGAGATCACACAGTCTTCTTGATCTCAACTAAGACGTGAGTTAATGGCTACTCTCCCAGATCATATTTGATTACTTTTGATTTCAGACCTGCTACATCACCTGGGCAGGGACAGCCATAGAAAATGCTGCTGATTTCCTAGTAGAGTCCTGAAACTGTCATAGGTTAAAAGCAATACACACTCACTTCATGTTCCACCCACAATTTTACTGTAGGAAGCACATAGATTGAAACTAAAGTTGATGATCAGAGAAGGAAGACAATTCTGTGGCATGTTTTTAATAGCAGTTAATTTTTGCAAAGAAAATGAGCTTGTCACTAACCTTTCCCAAACCTTCATCAATTCTTATCCTATTTCCTGGAAACAAATGGCAAAGGAACTCCTGGTCTAACAGAAGTTGGCTGCACAAAAAGTTTTCTGTATCACAAAAACAAAATTTTTTGACTGATAGGAAACAGTACATGTTAAAAAAAGAAAAGGAAAAGTCATCTAGTTACCCATTCCCTTCTCCAGCTCCCATGACAAAATTATACCAAATGCAATACTCCTGACCCTGTAGCCTAAAGTCTGGAGTAGGCTGGGATCTGAATGTACCAGAGACGTTATTAAATCAACCCTCCACGCCAACTGTCCCCAGCTGACAGGCTACATCTGAGTGACTCCGGGGCTGTGTTGGGGAACTGGGCTCAGCTCTTCTCAACTCAGAGGCACTTCCGAACTACAGAACATTTTGATCCATGGGCTTTCCAACTTGTACCTTAAGGAACTGGCAGACTGACCACGAAGCTACCAGCTGTCGTGGGCGCAACTCCGAGCAATTCTGAAAAGCAAAATGTGAATGACACTCTAACTATTCAAAGGGGGAAAAAAACTTAGCTTAGAGACCAGAAATTCACCAACTTAATTTAAAAAATCACAAGTGGGAAACACTGAGCCAACACCAAGAGGGGCACACTCTGTGAAAAACAAGTATTCATAGATCACGCGTCCGCTCACATGACTAGACAATCCAGTAGATCAGTTTTCTTTTAAGTCAGCAAGGCGTTTTGTTCTCGCTTACATGACAATTTCCAACAAAGTGGGAAACTATCTCCTAGATCGGGGTTCTAAATAAACCCCAAATGTGTATATTGGAATCACTGGAGGGCTAATGAAGAACACAGAGACCCAGACTTGCTGAAGCAGGAAAGAGCTGGGCCTCTGTATTTTTACAGGGGTCATTCACAGGTGATGTGGATATACACAAAGTTTGAATACCACAAGTCTTTGCTGTGTAATTAGAATCACTTTGGGGATGTTTAAAAAAAAAAAAAACCCCAACACCCAGGCCATACCTAGTACCAATTAAATGAGAGTCGCTGACGGTGGGCCAGAGTGGCAATAGTTCTAAAAATTCCCCATGTGACTCCAGTGTTCAGCCAGGTTTCAGTGCTTCTCTAACTTGAGTGTGTACAGAAGCCACCCAAGGATCTCATCAAACTGCAGATCTATTTCAGCAGAACTAGAAGGACCCGAGATTCTGCACATCTAGCAAGTTCCCAGGTGACAGAGATACTGCTGGTCTGGGGACCACATTTTGGGTAGCAATGTGATACATCTGCTCTGTCCAACAGGTAGCCACTAGCCACATGAGGCTATTTACATTTTAATTATATTAATTAAAATTGAGCTCCTCAGTCACACAAGCCGCATTGCAACTGCTCAATAGGTACATGGGACTAGTGGCTGCCACAAAACATAAAACATTTCCACTGCTTTAGGAAGTTCTATTGGACACTACTGCTCTATCATCCAGCTAATAAAAAGTACATAAAACCTATAAGAGGATCAAGTTCAAAGCAAGAGTATCAACGATTTACTCAGACTTTTAGGGGATGATTAAGGACAGATCTAAAGTGGTTGATTCTGGACATCACTGTCACCAGTGTGGATGAAGGACTTAAAAGCATGCATAGTATGTAAGCAAATCATCAAAACAAGCAGGGAAATCTCTACGGGGAGGAAGTCCAGAATAATATTAAACAAATCAGAAGTCAGCAAGAATAAAACAAATGAGGGAGTTCCCTGGTGGTTCAGTGGCTGGGAATCCTCCTGCCAATGCAAGGGACACGGGTCTGATCTCTGGTCCATAAGGATTCTGCATGCCATGCAGCAACTGAGCCTGTGACCCGCAACTGTAGAGACCCACATGCCCTAGAGCCCATGCCCCTCAAAGAGAAGCCACCACAATGAGAAGCCCGTGCACTGCAACGAAGAGTGGCCCCTGCTGTCTGCAACTAGAGAAAGCCCGCATGCAGCAACGAAGACCCAGTGCAGCCGAAAATAATAAATAGAGAATAAAACAAATGAAACAGATATAAGTAGCAAGTAACGTACTTAGGGATGGCAGGAGTGGGGGACGAACAAAGCATATAAATATAAGGTGGGAAATAACAAGGAACACAGCAGAAAAAGCACCAGAGGTTAGGGTTCATGAGTTGTGAACAACAATGAAAATGCTTCTTAAAAGCATCATAAACACAGTATTGGTCAGAACTATAACTGGTTCAAGACTGTTTTCCAACTCAAAGGAAATTGAGAACAGAGTTGTAAAAATGTCTCAATACAGAAATGATTCCAAGGCTTACTATTACAGAATACCACAATGAGGGAGCTACCCAGCGAAATACCTCAAGTATACAAAGGATAGGGCTTCCCTGGTGGCTCAGATGGTAAAGAAACCACCAGCAATGTGGGAGACCTGAGTTTGATCCCTGGGTCGGGAAGACCCCCTGGAGAAGGGAACAGCTACCCACCCCAGTATTCTGGACTGGAGAATTTCATGGACAGAGAAGCCTGGCAGACTACACAATCTGTGGGGTTGCAAAGAGTCGGACACGACTGAATGACTTAAAAAATAAAAAATACAAAAGATAATTACACAAATTTTTGGTAAAGAAATGAGAATTGAAGCTACTCTGTAGCAAGAAGAATTTAGTTTAGAGATAAGAAAAATTTAGATTTAAGAAAAACTGAAGTTGGTTATTTTAGAGCAGAGTTTCACCACTGTGGCACTATTGATATTTTGGGCTGGACAATTCTTTGTTGTAGGGACTGTCCTGTGGAGAACATTTAGCAGCATCCCTGACCTCTCCCTACTAGATGCCAGCAACACCTGGCCAAAAATGCCCAGAAGACAAAAGGAGACATAAGCTATCTTCATTGAAAGATAAGGAAACAGACGGATTAAATTTAAAATTAAAAGGAGAGATATTTTAGGAACTATTCAAGGGACAAGCTACTGATAAACTTTCTAAAGGGAAATAAGAAAACACTGGCACCTGAAAATTTAATCTTTGGGAAAACTTTACAAATGGAAAGGTCCTAAAACAATTTTTAAGTTAAAGATAATTTTCAGATCTTATAGAAGCTGAAAGACCTAACTTAACACGGCCATGGTTTCCCTGGGGTCTTCATTTTACTCCATGTGTTTCATTAAGTAGCTTTCAATAACGAAGCAAGGGATTCTCATTTTTTAAAAAATGCTTCCTTCAGTGCTAAAGTCATTAACAAAGCAAATGTATTTAGTGTGGTTCCAAAATATTCATTTCTTTAAGGTAAACACACATATAAATTTATGGATACAATCTCTTAAGAAGGGCACACTTGATTCCTATAAATATATTATTATTGAATACATTATTCTTGAACTGAATATATCATTCTTGAAAGGTCTGACACCAGCAGTAAAAGCCTGGCCTTGCTGGCTCTGGTCAGCAGTCACAGGAGCTGACAAAAGCGGTTTGTCCACTAGAGGGACCTCAGCTTGTCACATTGTTCCCAGGACAAATGGAAGCACAAACGTGAACAAAACAGGAAAGAGAAAGAAACCCATGTGTGTGAATGTGCGTGCGTTGCACACTAGGTCGGGGAGCGGAGAGAGAGGACAGTAGAAAAATAAACTCCAGAGCTAAACACACCCTCTATGTCACCTTAACATTGGTATAAAGAAGAAGAAAAAAAAACCTGACCACATTTTCAAAGCATTTCTTCTCCCTGTGCAAAATAAATAAAAAAGCAATCTCCAAAATTAGGTAGTCTTTAAAAAAAAAATCCCCATATTTTAATAGAAGTCATTAAGATTTCTCTATTTCTTACTAAAAAGAGTTTATACTCTTATAAGCCAAGCTACTAGGCTCTGTTCATAACAAATATTATTGGCACCTACAATTAATTGCCTGCTAGGCATAAAACAAAGTTCATTATTGGAAAGTCTAGGTAATTCTTTAAAAGCTTGTTAAATCAATGTTCAGAAGAACCACAGGTAAAGCTTTGAAGGTGGGTGTGATACAGAAAATTTCAGTCATGAACTATCAAGGGGCTCTTGCAATCAGGACAAATCAGCTTCTAAATTTTAAAACAGTCTTTTGATTACAAAACAATAGATTCATTGTAGAAATTTTAGAAAATGCAAATAAGATTAGAAAAGAAAAAAATTACCTTTAACCCCATCATCCACACAAATAACTCCTATCATGTGTATATATACATCCTTCTGTTTTTTCCTATGTGTAGAACCACCTTTAATTTTAATCTATAAAAAATGAATCTTTACCTTTTTTCATTTAAATCATGAGTATCTCTATCAAACACACACATTTTTATACATAAATATAGTACAGTATAGTGAAAGTTGCTCAGTCATGTCCAACTCTTTGTGACCCCATGGACTGTACAGTTCATGGAATTCTCTAGGCCAGAATACTGGAGTGGGTAGCCGTTCCCTTCCCCAGGGGATCTTCCCAACCCAGGAATCGAACCCAGGTCTCCCACATTGCAGGTGGACTCTACCGTCTGAGCCACCAGTGAAGCCCATATATAAAAACACACAATTATATAGATACAAATTTGTAATTGAGGTATAACTGACACGTAACATTAGGTTCCGGTGTACAATGTTATGATTTGATATTTGTATATACTGTGAAATGATCACCATAGGCCTACCGAACACCTGCTAACTTTTTAATTTTTAAGTGGCTGCATAAGATTTCACTGTATGTATCACGACACAGAGACTTCACCTAAACTTTACACTTACGGCATCCCCAACTGTTGATATTTAGGTTGTCTTCAATTGGTCAGTGTGAAAAGCCCTTCAACGGGGTCCTCTCTTCCTAACTGATGTTGTCACAAAAGCTGCTCCAACATTTATTTCCTCAGAAAAGCTTTACCTATACAACACCATAAAGCACCGAAGAATTGATGCTTTGAAACTGTGGTGTTGGAGAAGACTCTTGAGAGTCCCTTGGACTGCAAGGAGATCAAACCAGTCAATCCTAAAGGAAATCAGTCCTGAATATTCAT
>NW_011494811.1:6439630-6458783 GCF_000754665.1 Bison bison bison
TGAATATTCATTGGAAGGACTGATGCTGAAGCTGAAGCTCCAGTACTTTGGCCACGTGATGCGAAGAGCTGACTCATTAGAAAAGACCCTGATGCTGGGAAAGACTAAAGGCAGCAGGAGAAGGGGACGACAGAGGATGAGATGGTTGGATGGCATCACTGACTCGACGGACATGAGTTTGAGCAAGCTCCAGGAGATGGCGAAGGACAGGGAAGCCTGGTGTGCTGCAGGCCATGGGGTCACAAAGAGTCGGACACGACTGAGAGACTGGACAACATACAACACCAAGTACAGAACCTAGAAAAAACTCAAAATTGATGCTGATCCAAGTTCTTCCACTTCAGGAAGCCCTTTATCATTTTCCCACTTCAGATCAGTCTACATCTACAGGGGGCCTCCTTCCTGCTCCAAACCACTGTTCCTCTAGGGGGCGTCTGTACTTCACTCTTGCCGACTCCTCCAGAGTCTTCTGTCTTCTCTCACATCCGATTTTCCCATTCCATCTATCCTGACTGTATATGTGACGGGTGGGGGGAACTTCCCAAACAACCCGCAACCCCCAACTGGTATTTCAAAAACACACAGGCCTTTATTTTGACAATTAAATTCCTGTTACTGCAGAAACTGTGTCCAACTCTACATCCAGGGCTAGAAGCAACGAGGCTTGCAGCAGCTCTGTGATGTGGAAGACAATGCGTATTTTTCCTCTCCCTCTGAAAGCACTGTACACATCACAAGGGTTAATGGCCTAATTCTTTATTATCTTTTCTATCCACATTCATCACAAGACACCCTGCCCAGGAAGGCAAGAATGAGAGGTTATTGTTAAGACGGAATGAATGAGACAATGTGTGGTTCTGTTCTTCTGACCTGACAGCGTGACCCAGGCAGAGGGACTGTGGCCAGGGAGGCGCACAGCCTGGCCTCCACGCATCCCAGCACAGCTGCCCCTGCGCACCGCAGGCAGACAAACATGGCTCCAGGCCTCCCTCTGACCCTCTACCTTCGGAGAAGCAGGGGAAGCAGTTGAGGTCAAGATGCTGCTGAGAGAAGGTGCTCTCTCTCAGTGAGAACTAAGGCATCAGAGCCAATTCCTGGCAGCCCCTTCCTACCTCGGGTACCCCTCAGACTAGAGTGATGATCAGTTTTTTTTCTTTAGAATAGAAACTGTGGGGCTTCCCTGGTAGTCCACTGGTTCAGAATCTGCCTTGCATTGCAGGGGACACTGTTTGATCCCCAGTCCAGAAAGATCCCGCATGCCGTGGAGTAACTAAGCCCATGGGCCACAAGTCCTGAGTCTGTGCTCTAGAGCTCACAAGCCGCAGCTACTGAGCCCCCATGCTGCAACTACTGGAGCCCAAGCCCGTGTACAGCAACGAAGACACCCAGTGCAGCCAAAGATAAATAAAATCTTTAAAAATATACATATAAAGTGTGATGAATTTCTAAGGATGAGGAGCCACAATGAGGACACCCTCTGCAGAAGCACTTTGGGAAGAATCTTTTTCAATTAGTTGCTTAGATCTCTAATCATTAATGAGAAGTTTAGGAAAACGATGTCCTGACATCTGTATACCAAGCCGGTAACATATCCACCGCTATCAAGAGCCATACCACCCCCCAGGCACTAGTAAGGAGGGACTTCCGGGCAGCTCTTTATGGAAAGCAAAGGCATTTTTGTCCACGGGGTTGCCACGTGCTTCCCCACAGAAGCTATTCAAATGTATACTGTACTTTCTGGAAAAATCAGGTTTCTCTGGTGTTGATGAAGACTTTTCTCAAAGACCAGAGCAAGAGCCCAGAGAAAAGGCCACAGAAGAAACAGAATCCTTCTCTTGGAAGTTCAAAGTCTTGTTCTACCCACGAGCACACAACGGGCTTCTGAAGTGGAGGAGTTTCAGGAAGTTACTGGAGGTCAAGAGAAGGGCAACGGTTTTCTTTGCAGCACTCTCGTGTTTTTCATTCAAAATAAACAGAAACTGAACAAAAAGAACCCTCAAACTCAAAACCCAATTTCAGGGGACACCCGGGGCACCCCAAAGCCAGACTCACTCTGTGGCCACCATCTGGGGGATGGGCTCATCCAGGAGTTCCAGGCTATGCAGGATCCAGTAGCAGAGCCATGGGCGGCTGGCATCCAGACACTGCGAAAGGAACAGGGCAGAAAACACACCCCTTATTCAGAATCGTTCCAAGACCCTGCTGACAAGGCGACATCTGTCTCCCTCCCGGCCGCCTGGCAAGGAGGAGAAGGGCCACCTCAGAGGGATGAAGGACACTTTGCCTGGAGGCCTTAGCCCGGAGCTGAAGTGACCATATGTGAGCAAAGGACAACGGGACAAAGGCGTTTAACCTGAACCCAATGGGTCCTTCCCTGACAGGCATTGAAAGAAGCCAAGCAGAGGACTTCTCATACGGCACAAACTCAAGAGCTACTGTTTTCTCAGTGTAGACCCAAGGAGAGCCACAATTACAGGGAAGGATTTCCTGCATTCACTCGTTTATTGATTTAACAAATATTTAATAAGTATCTCCTCAGGCCCAGCACTAGGGGCACAAGCATGAATAAAATTCAGTTCCTTCTCTTGAGGTGCTTGGGTTAGAATGTGTGTGGTTATCTGTAGAGGAGGAGGGCATTAGACAGACACGGAAGTACTAGTGCATTTCTGGAATAAGGCAGAACAAGACAAGTGCATACACAGAGCTGGATAAATGCTATAACGGGCACATGGAAGAAACTGGCTAATTCTGCCTGAGCAGCTGGAAAATGTTTCCAAAGGTGACCTGTGAACAGGTCTTGATCCTAGTTCAAGCCATAAACATTCAAGCATTCAAGCCTAGGCAGGCTGGTAGTATTATTGCCCCAGTTTTATGAATCTAAAGTGTATAAATGGTGTATAAATGAGATCCAGAGAGATGAACTTTTTCCAGATGACAAAGACAGTAAATGTAAGAAACAAGAACCCAGGTTTCTAGACTCTCGATCCAGTGCTCTTTTCCTTGGCCTAAGCTGCCGTCTTCATAAACGTGCACATAAATACGCTTGCTCACCACCTAGGGACAGCTGGTGTGCTGACAGAAGACGTTGCTATGGGTTTCAGTGCCAGCTCCTTCTCTCATTAGCTACGTGGTGGTGGTGGTTTAGTCACTAAGTCATGTCCAGCTCTTTGTGACCCCCATGGACTGTAGCCTGCCAGGCGCCTCTGTCCACGGGATTCCCCAGGCAAGAACAACGGAATGGGTTGCCATTTCTTCTCCAAGGGATCTTCCTGACCCAGGCAACAAACCCAGGTCTCCTGCTTGGCAGGTGGATTCTTTACCACTGAGCCCCTTGGGAAGCCCCTCGCTAGCTACATGCCTTTGAGAAAATTAATCAATTAATCTTGCTAAGCCTATTTCCTAATCTAGAAAAAAATACCTACCTCCTGGACTAGCTGTGAGGATTAAATGAGACATTGAATGACAAACTTTAGCACACTATTCGGTGAGCTGTTAGCTGTCATGGTATTAACTGTATCAGGACTAACTTGACCCTAACCATCGAGGATTGAATACTGAAAGTCCACAGGCCAGATGTAGCCCGTGGACATGTTCTGTTTGTTCCCTGTAGTGTTTTGTTTGTTTAATTAGAATTAGTTGTAACAGCTACATGTTGAGAGATTCATAAAGAAATCTGAATTTCTGGCTTCATTTCAAAGAACAAGAAGAGATCTGGCAACCCTGGGTCTGCAGTGCTGCTTGACAGCAGCTGGCAGGAACAGAGCAAAAGCGTGGTCCTCCAGTTTGCCTCAATTCTGCTCCCCCGACCATCACCCACCACCGCAACCCAGCCCACATCCCTGGCTTATGCCACCTGCTTGAGTCTATAGGCCCAAACCCCTGCCATAAATAATCAAATGCGGGCCAAAGAAAAAGCAAGTGAAAAGCAGAGCTTCTCTGTGGAAAGTGGGGCAGGCAGATTGCAGCCTCTGGTTCACATTTACCCTCTGCCTGTCACTCAGCCCCTAGTCCCAACACCCTTCCCCTCCACTTCTGATGCCCTCCCCTGAGCCCCTCTGTGGACCCCGAGGGCTCTAAGGAATATTGACTTAAAGTCCACTTCATGTCTGAGCATTTTTACCGTGTTCAATTGCAGAGTACTTTCTGGGACTTATACACTGGTGCTCTGGCCAGTAGAGAAGTTAGATCTGCTTACAGGGCAATGGGGTGAAGATATCTAGACTCCCTTTTAGCTAATAGTCAAAGAGCATCTAGAAGAATGCACATGAACCCCCCGCAGCCACGATGTGGGTGGAAGGAAGTCCCCCTGCCCCGAGCTGGGGGCTCCAGTAGCTCTGAGCAAGAAGAGACTAGAGCTCTAGTTCTGTCCTTTCAGAAGGAGGCGTCCCAGCTCTGTGGGGCCAGGCGGCTGTGCACCTGGATCCTACCAGAGCCACGTGGACAGTGAGTGAGCCTGCAACAGGCCAAGCCCACACATGCCTTTTACATCAAACAGAAAAAAGAAAAGAAAGATTAAGGCAGATAATCTGATAGAGAGAGCTCCTGGGAGAGAAGTTTACCTCGTAGGCATCTGTCAGCTGTCGGAGGCCTCTTTTCAGATAATGGAAGTGCTTCTCTCTCTGCAAAACAAGCCTGGAAAAACAAAGAGCTTTAGTAAAACTACTCTCACAGCCCCTGCTTCCCCAGTACAGAACACACGTGTGCACGTGGGCACACCTGCACATTCACACCCGCACACGCACTCTCACCTTCTGGTCACCGCCCCCCCGCAGTCAAACCTGTTCAGCTTCCCAGGACACCTACCCCGGAGAAAAGAGGCCAGCCTCTGAATGCCCCTCAAGTGTCTGCAAATCATGCTGACAAATGTTTGGGGGGATCCTCTCCCTTGTGGCTGGTAGCTTTGGGCGAGAAACACCACCATAAGCACATTTAGCCAGGCAGCAAGAAACCATCCAGGAAGTTCCTCTGGGGTCCAGCTGAGAACAGATACGTTATGGCTCTCCATCCTGAGCCTCGCCGCGTCCCTGATTTGGTTCACCTCTATTGTTCCAGGCATTTCTTCTGGGGTCACTTTTCTGAGGTCTGAGGTTTGTACTCTGCCTGCTCCCCACTCATCCGTCTGTTACTGTGCTATGCTGTGCTAAGTCACTTCAATTGTGTCCGACTCTGTGACCCTATGGACAATAGTCTGCCAGGCTCCTCTGTCCATGGGATTCTCCAAGCTGGAGTGGGTTGCCATGCCCTCCTCCAGGGGATCTTCCCAACCCAGGGATCAAACTCGCGTCTTTCATGTCTCCTGCATTGCCGGGCAGGTTCTTTACCATTAGCACCACCTGGGAAGCCCTCAGTCTATTATTCCCTCCCCCACATCCCACCTTCACGTGCTGCCCCACAGTCCTGGCTGGAGGATAATATCTGTATGCTGCAGCCAGTCGCTCTCCTTGGCCCTGATGTCAGCAGCACTGGCTCTAAGATGGACTGTATCTGCCGTGACCACCTGCACAGGCAGGCCAAGGGCAGGGGGGTGTGTCTTTTGCTGGGTCTTACAGAAGGGGTCTGTTTGTGTGGTTACAGACGGAAAGAAAAAAGCAAAGAATTTGAGACATTCACTGTGCTTGCTGATTCCAGAAAAGAAACGAAAGAAGAAGCATTCTCTTCCCTAGGTATTCAATTCACCAATTGTTTACTGAACTCCCACGGTACTGTGCACAGAATAAGTAGTCTTTACTTCAAAAAGGCTTCCAGTTCAGTACTGGAAATGAGATAAGGACATAAGTGGCTACAAGATGATGAAAAAAAAAAAAAAAAGGGTAGGCTTCATAAAGAAAAAACATATAAAATGTTCCTGAGGCTCTAAAGAGGTTGGGGGAGGCTTCTCATTCAGAAAGAAATGATCAGGGGAGGCTGCGCGAACAGGTGGAACTTGAGGTGGGGGCCCTGGAAGAGGGAGAATGTTTTTACAGGTAGAGGAGAAGAGGAGGTGAAGTGATGGTGGGAAGGCAGTTCAGTCAGAAGAGAAACAACAGGAACCAAAACAGGACCATCCAAGAGAACGTAAGAGTCTTTGTACTGTCTAATAGGAAGCCACAAGCCACATGTGGGTACTGAGACTTGCAACATGGCTACTGTAACTGAGCAACTAAATTTTAAACTTTGTTAATTTACGTTTAAATGGGTGCAAGTGGCTAACAGCTTTACTACATCCTACAGATGAATATAAAGCATGCAGGGGAACTGACAAGTCAGGGACTTGGCCTGGCTATTAGCAATGAAAGAGGAATGATCAAGAAGGGATCTGGGATGCCAGCTGAGAAATTTAACTCAATGTAACACTCAAAGGGAACCTGCAGTAACATGGGGAGACTTGGAGGACATTATGTTAAGTGAAATAAGTCAGACAAAAAGATGAATACTGTACAATCTCACTTGTATGTGACACTCTAGGGCTTCCACCAAAAAAAAAAAAAAAAGCCCTGAGCTCACAGATATAGAAGACAGACTGGTAGCTGCCTAAGGTGGGAGGTGGAAGGGGATGGCAGTGAAATGGGTGACGGGGGTCAAAAGGTACAAAGCTCTAGTTATAAAATGAGTAAGTCATGAAGATGTAATGTGCAGCACGGTGACCTTAGTTAATAATACTGTATTGCATTATGTGGCAGCCTGAATGGGAGGGGAGTCTGGGGGAGAATGGATACATGTGTATTACAGCTGAGCTGCTCTGCTGTGTACCTGAAACTATCACTACACTGTTAATCAGCTATACTCCAACATAAGATAAAGTTGTTTTTAATGTAAATAATAATACTGCATTGCATATTTGAAAGTAGCTACCAGAGAGGATGTTGAAACTTCTCATCATAAGACAAAAAATTTGTGAGTACATATAGTGCTTAATGGGCTTCCCTGGTGGCTCAGATGGTAAAGAATCTGCCTGCAGTGCAGGAGACCTGGGTTCAATCTCTAGGTCAGGAAGATCAAGAAGGAAATGGCTACCCACTCCAGTATTTTTGCCTGGAGAATTTCATAGACAGAGGAGCCTGGTAGGCTACAGTCCATTGGGTTGCAAAGAGTCAGACACAACTGAGTGACTTTCAATTTCACATGGTGCTGAATGTTAATCGGACGTACTGTGGTGACCGTACTGCAGTATATACAAATACTGAATCATTACACTGCACACCTGAAATGAATATAATGTTACGTCAGTTATACCTCAATAAAAAAAAAAACTGGCACAAGAAACCTTTGAGGATTTTCAGCTGAGAAAAAAGTAACTACAATCATGGCTTTAGAAAAATTATCTGACCCCACTAGGTATTCGGTATGTGTTTACAAACTGGACTGATGAAAACACTTAAGTGGGAATAGATGAAGCAGGAAGACAGGGTAAGACACTGTTAATGTCAACCAGGGGGCGGTGGGGTGGGAGCTAGGTTCAAGAGGGAGGGGACATATGTATGCCTATGCCTGATTCACACTGGTTTGTTACTAAAGAAGGTAAATCTGTAAGCATGTGAAACAGTGAGAATGACTAACCAGAGGGAAGGAAAAATTAACTTTTATGGGAAAGCAGGATGCTGATACACAAAACTGTTCAAAGCATGGTCCAAAGGCTTCTTGGGATGGACCACCTCACTCCAGAGAAGATGCATGTTTCACAGTCTGAGAGCAAGGAAAACCACTTCTGGGATGAGGAATAAATGGTAGGATGTAACAACATTCAGCTTCAGCCTTGAATTTCAGCCAAATCTTCTACTTGGCAGTGGCTCCGAAAGGCTGAAGAGACGGATGCCTCCTCGGCATCATTCCTGACACCCCTGGACCAGGGCATGGTCAGTGGTCTGGGGAGCATGTGTGTGTTTCTCTCACATCCAATCAACATCATGACCTCAGAGACACACACGAGCTATGTCACCCAGATTAATCGCTAACATCTGAATATTCACTTTAGCTAACAAGGAAGGTTTGTTCCTGCAATATAATACCAAAATTTTTAAATTTGACTGATGAAATGTTAAATACTGTAATTGTGACAGTAATTTAAAATGCTGATTAAAGTTTCATATCTCTTCTTATGTCCCAGAAGTTCATTCTACGGTGAAGATGTTCGGCCCCAGCCTTATATTGATAAGCTGATTTATATTCTATTATTCACCCACAATGTGTAATGTCTCTATATTAATTAGCATGCTGTGACATAAGATGCTAATTAGCATCCTTTAAAACACTCATTTTCATAGGCAACAATGATAAAATGGGAAATGTCAGATTCCTGAAATAAACCCAGAGCCCTGATGTATTCTATTTCCACAAAGGAGGAACATTTTTTGTTTTCTACCCACATCTGACCTAAAGACCTATGAATCAAGGGACTTCCCTCCTTTACTGCCCTCCACTGCTGCTGCTAAGTCTCTTCAGTCGTGTCCGACTCTGTGCGACCCCATAGACAGCAGCCCAGCAGGCTCCCCCATCCCTGGGATTCTCCAGGCAAGAACACTGGAGTGGGTTGCCATTTCCTTCTCCAATGTACGAAAGTGAAAAGGGAAAGTGAAGTCGCTCAGTCGTGTCCGACTCTTAGCGACCCCATGGACCACAGCCTACCAGGCTCCTCTGTCCATGGGATTTTCCAGGCAAGAGTACTGGAGTGGGGTGCCATTGCCTTCTCCGTGTCCTCCACTACCACTCCCCAAACACAGCTTCTTCTCAGATTATAACCTCCCAATCTCCCTCCCATCTCAGTAAGGATAAAAGGAAAGCCCAAGACCTCTACTCTTATGGTGGGTGACAAGGGAATGTCAAATGATCAAAGGTCCTCTGGGAACACAGAGGACCTATGTCCACAGTGGATAGAGACTCAGAGAACAACAGGTGAGTCATCACAGTGCAACTCTAACCACAAACCCCTCCTGAAGCCACCGTGCCCCACAGCATTACCAAGTCCCACTACCTCCGGGAAAACAGCCTGTACTGGCCAGAGGGCTCCTTCTCCCCGAGCTGTTTACATAAACAGTGTCATTTGCTAAGCTCCAGCTGCCACTCATGACAAGAGTCATAATTCATTTTCTGAGGTCGGGGCTTTGGGTTAATGCAGAGATTTAGGTTAGCAGTTTGGAAAAAGACTTCTCTGCTTAGCTGATGCTTTCCTTTTCCAGGGAAGGAAGATGAAGAGAATTTTTCCACCTGGCTTTCCCTTTTTCTGACTCTTTTTCTGTCTTGGTGAATCAGAGTTTTCTAGCTAAACTTCTTTTTTAGGGAAATAGGGACAAAAAACAAAGACACAAAGTTAACTGAGGCTAGAAATATTTGTAATGCTCCAGTAACTCCTGCCTGGAGAATCCCATGGACAGAAGAGCCTGGAAGGCTGCGGTCCATGGGGTCGCTGAGGGTCCGACAGGACTGAGCAACTTTACTTTCACTTTTCACTTTCATGCACTGGAGAAGGAAATGGCAATCCACTCCAGTGCTCTTGCCTGGAGAATCCCAGGGATGGGAGAGCCTGGTGGGCTGCCATCTATGGGGTCACACAGAGTCGGACACGACTGAAGCGACTTAGCAGCGGCAGTAAGTGAAAGACAGACTGACCCAGAGACTGACTTGCCAGGAGTCAGTGCGTGAGGAGGCGTCAGGAAGTTGGGAGACGTGAACAAGATCAGGCCAGATTTTAGACCCATAAGCTTCCCACCCAGAGAGAACCAGCCCAGCCAGTGGCCCAACTACTCTACGTTCAGAGATTGTCTAGGAAAAGTACTGTAACATCAATGTAAAATGATGAGCAAACACAACTTGAACTACTGATGAGGAAAGATCGCACAGGGTGGTTTCAGAGAAGCAATCTGTGATTAGAAGAGAAATGCCCTTATGAAATTCTAGTGTGATACATTACAAAACTGGGGGGGGGGGGGGGAAATGAAGGTTCAAATTAATAAGTTTCTGTTTATAATCCCCCTTTTGGAATTTCTGCCTCAAAAGAGCTTAGAAGGCTTCAACTTGCTAAGCACCAAGGAAAACAAAAGGCATTGTATCTCTCACTTAAAGTGTGGCCCCAAGAATCTGCTGCACAGCCACCAAAAAGGGCCAGGCTAGGAGAGGCTCAAACGCCCCACATTTCCCAGTCAAGTCATAACATACACCAAAGGAATCCATCCTTTTCCATCCCCCTGACTCTATATCTGTTTCAAAGTGTTACATGAGAAAGAAAAACTTGAGAGTTCTGAACACCAGTGCAGAGGGTCAGAACTAAGCTACAGGATCACAAACTTTTTCTCTCTCTCCATCTTCAGAGCTCACAGTTCAGGCTCTGAGGGGGATCCCCATGTAACACCTGATGGCTCAGCTCCAGTGCACAACTCCTCCAGTGGGTATTCTAACAGTGGCAGGAGCTGGGGTCAGGAGCATCTTCAGGGAGCCACAGGTGAGGAAACATCAACCTCATAGCTACAATACCCCGAGGTTGGACAAGCTCAAGGAGGAAAGAAGAAAGGCTCCCACGGGAGATGGTACTTCCCAGCTCCACTCAGACTGCTAACCACAGCTTACCTTGGTACAAGGTGGTTGAACTTGTAAGAACTGAAGACCTCTTGGATCTTTTCTTCTACTTTTGCCTGGTAAGGATGTAGCAGATGGGAGAAAGAAAACAAAAACAGGTAAGACTTTTATCAGCTTTTTGTTCCTCTCGCCACAAATGCCTACTGGCTAGAGTTCCTTGGTGTGGCTTTGAACCTAACAGCATGATATGACTGCATGCAGGAGCTCTGCAGGAGGACAGGTTTGGGACAAGGACAGAAAGAATGATCTGCACCACATTAACATCACAACCCACTTCTCCAGTCAACTAATCCGTAATATCCAAACGAATGGCGGTTCTGTGGTTTGGCATCCCGACACCAGCTACTCGGAGATAAAGACAGATCCCTTTTGCTTGATCTGTTCTTGCCTGCTCTATGAAGTTGTTTAGGTGTTCGTTAACTGGTCATTCTCAAATACTCAATTTCTGCCAAGGGTCCTACTTCTTACTGTCAGATTTAATAATTTAAATACAGATTGAACAGTATTAAAATTCCTGAAGGGATTTACAAGAATATCGATCGTGGGGACACCAAAGAAACAGCACACCTAATCATCAGACCTGTGTCACACAGCAACTCCACAGTCCCATAAAACATAGACTCTCAGAAAGTCAAGTCACAAAGGAAATGAGATGACCACTCTCCTCTGAAGACCACAGCATGACGTGGTCACCAGCACAGCTTCCCTAAGGAAAGAGCACAGTAGTGCCGGAGGGGACTGACCAGCAGGACACAGGGTTTCAGCTTCACAGCCATCCTTGCTTTGTGAGGCCAGTCCTTGCTGAGATTCCAAGATACGTAATAATGTCCTCTCGTTGCGGTTGTTCAGTTACTAAGTCATGTCCAGCTCTCTGCGACCCCATGGACTGCAGCACGCTAGGTTTTCCGGTCCTTCACTATCTCCCACAGTTTGCTCAAATTCATGTCCACCGAGTCGGTGATGCTATCTAACCATCTTGGGAAATATAAAAAATGCATTATTTAATATTTCTGAAACACCCACTGAGTTAGAGCTTCCAGCTCCTTTGACAAGTGTGCAAGAATCAAGATGAGGGGAGCAGTGATGTGTATCAGCTAAAACGGCAGCCAATCTAAAATTTGTTTATATTTGGTTTCAGGATATGCTTTGGTATTTGCCTTTGAACATGAGTTTGAGGGACTGTCTGGCTAAGAATTTACAATACTTCAAAAAACAGACTGAAATCACTGTGAGATTGTCTCATGAGGAGTAAGAAAGTCGTCCCAGACTCCTCAGGACTCTCTCCCTGCCAGACATTGATATGAGACTAATGCAAAGCACCAGACTCGGCGGAACACAGACTGCGTTGTCAGCCATGCCTCCCTTGGTATATGCTGAACAAGATTAAAAAGAAAGAAAGAAAGAAACATATGTCAGGAAGATCATTAAATAAAAAGATGTGTGTACTATATACTGGGGGGTTGCTGTTTTGTTTTTCTATAATATACTGTTATAGTTCAAGTGAACTGATGGATTCTGAATAAAACAAAAAGCAAGTAGGAGGAAAACTCACTTCCTGTACCTAAACACAAATCAATTCACATCCATATGACTTAATAATATTCAGAGGCTAATGGATGAGCATTCTAACTGACACGTAAGACCCCCAGGAGGCAAAGCTTCCAGCTGAGAACTTCTTAGGGAAGTCCCACCATCAGTCACCATTTGGGCAACATAAGCAGCCAGGAACCAGGTGATGAAAACCAAGGTTTATTTCTAAAGTAAGACACCTAACAGAAACACAGGTATGTCATACCTGCAAAGAAGAAACTGCTTAAACCATTCCCAACATAGTCTCATTTCTCTTCTGGTTTCCTAATTACTCCTCTTCAGAATGAACAAGTGACAGTCCAGTGAAGTTAGTAACTGACTTGTGTCTGAAAATATACATTATAAATTCTAATAAATACCAGAGTATTTCAGATCAGCTGTTCATGATAATGAACAAATAATTCACTTTATTTTCTCTTAAGAATGGGTACGTTTTTCCAACAGTTTTATCAAGATATAATTCATATACCATTCAATTCACCCATTTAAAGTGTATTATTCAGAGGTTTTTAGTATATTCACAGAGCTGCGTATCATCACCATAATCAATTTTAGAACACTTTCACTACTCCAAAAAGAAACCCCATACCCCTAAGCAATCACCCTCAATCCTTCCAGTCCCTGTCAATCACTAATCTACTTTCTTTCACTATCCATCTGGCTATTCTGAATATTTTATATAAATGGAATCAGTTGACGAGCATTTAGGTTGCTTCTACTTTTTGGCTATTATGAATAATGCTGCTATGAATATTCTTGTCCAAGTTTTTGGATGGATATATGTTTTCATATGTATATACCTAATAAAATTTCCCAGGTGGCACTAGTGGTAACGAACCTCCCTGTCAATGCAGGAGACAGAAGAGATATGCATTCAGTCCCTGGGTTGGGAAGATCCCCTGGAGTATGAACTGGAAACCCACTGCAGTATTCTCGCTTGGAGAATCCCATGGACAGAGGAGCCTGGTGGGCCATAGGCCATACAGTCACAAAGAGTCAGACACAACTGAAGTGACTTAGCATGCACGCACGCATGAAACTGAGAAGGACCCTTTGGGCCTCCTGGGCACAGAAGCCTTTCTCTGCCAGCACCCTTTACCCATTCCTTGTTTGTAGGGAACAGACACCAGCCTTCATGATCTTCCCTGATTTCCAAAGGGCAGATTCAAATACTTGCTAATCAGGGAAGGGAGGGGATGCAGAGATAAGGGAGTGTTAGCCAGGAAAGGACAGTGCAGCCTGGGACAGGGTCCTGGTGCTGTCTCAGCTCAGTTCAGTCACTCAGTCGTGTCTGACTCTTTGCAACCCTTGAACTGCAGCACTCCAGGCTTCCCTGGCCTTCACGAACTCCTGAAGCTTGCTCAAACTAATGTCAATTGAGTTGGTGATGCCATCCAACCATCTCATCTTCTGTCATCCCTTCTCCTCCTGCCTTCAATCTTTCCCAGCACCAGGGTCTTTAACAGTGAGCTAGTTCTTTGCATCAGGTGGCCAAAGGATTGGAGTTTCAGCTTCAGCATCAGTCCTTTCAATGAATATTCAGGATTAATTTCCTTTAGGATTCACTGATCTCACAGCTGAGAAAAGAAGAGAAGCTAAAGGCAAAGGAGAAAAGGAAAGATATACCCATCCGAATGCAGAGTTCCAAAGAACAGCAAGGAGAGATAAGAAAGCCTTCCTCAGTGATCAATGCAAAAAAATAGAGGAAAACAATAGAATGGAAAAGACTAGAGATCTCTTCAAGGAAATTAGAGATACCAAGGGAACATTTCATGCAAAGATGGGCACAATAAAGGACAGAAACAGTATGGACCTAACAGAAGCAGAAGACATTAAGAAAAGGTGGCAAGAATACACAGAAGAACTGTACAAAAAAGACCTTCATGACCCAGATAACCATGATGGTGTGATCACTCACCTAGAGCCAGTCATCTTGGAGTATGGAGTCAAGTGGGCCTTAGGAAGCATCACTATGAAAAAAACTAGTGGAGGTGATGGAATTCCAGTTGAGCTATTTCAAATCCTAAAAGATGATGCTGTGAAAGTGCTGCACTCAATATGTCAGCAAATCTGGAAAACTCCACAATGGCCACAGAACTGGAAAAGGTCAGTTTTCATTCCAATCCCAAAGAAAGGCAATGCCAAAGAAAGTTTAAACTACTGCACAGTTGCACTCATCACACACGCTAGCAAAGTAATGCTCAAAATTCTCCAAGCTGGCTTCAACAGTACATGAACTGAGAACTTCCAGATGTTCAAGCCGGATTTAGAAAAGGCAGAGGAACCAGAGATCAAATTGCCAACATTTGTTGGATCATAGAAAAAGCAAGAGAATTCCAGAAAAACATCTACTTCTGCTTTACTGACTATGCCAAAGCTTTTGACTGTGTGGATCACCACAAAAATTCTTGACAAGATGGGAATACCAGACCACCTTACCTGCCTCCTAAGAAATCTGTATGCAGGTCAGGAAGCAACAGTTAGAACTGGACATGGAACAACAGACTGGTTCCAAATTGGGAAAGGAGTACATCAAGGCTGTATATTGTTACCCTTCTTTTTTAACTTATATGCAGAGCACATGCGAAATACTGGTCTGGATGAAGTACAAGCTGAAATTAAGATTGCCAGGAGAAATATCAATAACCTCAGATATGTAGATGACACCTCCCTTATGGCAGAAAGCAAAGAGGAACTGAAGAGCCTCTTGATGAAAATAAAAGAGGAGAGCTGAAAAAGCTGGCTTAAAACTCAACATTCAAAAAACTAAGATCATGGCATCCAGTCCCATCACTTCATAGCAAATAGATGGGGAAACAATGGAAACAGTGAGAGACTTTATTTTCTTGGGCTCCAAAATCCCTACAGATGGTGACTGCAGCCATGAAATTAAGACACTTGCTCCTTGGAAGAAAAGCTATGACCAACCTAGACAGCATATTAAAAAGCAGAGACATTACTTTGCCGACAAAGGTCCCTCTAGTCAAAGCTATGGTTTTTCCAGTAGTAATGTATGGATGTGAGAGTTGGACAATAAAGAAAGCCGAGTGCCAAAGAACTGATGTTTTGAACTATGGTATTGGGAGAAGATTCTTGAGAGTCCCTTGAACTGCAAGGAGATCAAACCAGTCCATCCTAAAGGAAATCAGTCCTGAATTTGGAAGGACTGATGCTGAAGCTGAAACTCCGATCTTTAGGCCACCTCATGTGAAGAACTGACTCATCTGAAAGACCCTGATGCTGGGAAAGATTGAAGGCAGGAAGAGAAGGGCATGACAGAGGATGAGATGGTTGAATGGCATCACCAACTCAATGCACATGAGTTTGAGCAAGCTCCAGGAGTTGGTGATGAACAGGGCAGCCTGGTTTGCCACAGTTCATGGGGTCTCAAAGAGTCAGACATGACTGAGCTACTGAACTGAACTGAACCAATCTCCTTGCTGTCCAAGGGACTCTCAAGAATCTTCTCCAACACAATTTAAAAGCATCAATTCTTTGGCACTCAATCTTTATGGTCCAACTCTCATATCCATACATGACTTCTGGAAAAACCATAGCTTTGACTATATGGACCTTAGTCAGCAATGTGATGTTTCTGCTTTTTACTACACTTTCCAGGTTTGTCATAGCTTTTCCAAGGACTAAGTGTCTTTTAATTTCATGGCTGCAGTCACCCCATGATCTGCAGTGATTTTGGAGCTCAAGAAAATAAAATCTGTTTCCACTGTTTCCCCATCTATTTGCCATGAAGTGATGGCACGAGATGCCGTGATCTTTTGAATGTTGAGTTTTAAGCCAGCTTTTTCACTCCCTTCTTTCACCCTCCTCAAGAGGCTCTTCAATTCTTTACTTGCTGCCATTAGAGTGGTATCATCTGCATTTCTCAGGTCGTTTATATTTGTCCCAGCAAACTTGATTCCAGCTTGTAATTCATCCAGCCCAGCATTATTTTCTGCTTCACCCAAAACTCTGCCTCTGAGATTCGATTTGGCCCTAGTGCACAGAGGCCAAGTTTTTGGCATGACTAGGAGTCAAACTGCTGGATCATATGATATATTAATGTGTAATCATTTGAGGAACTGCCAGACTTTTCCACAGCAGTCATACCATTTTATATTCCCATCAGCAGTATATGAGAGTTCCAGTTTCTTCATATCCTCAGCAACATGATATTATGTGTTTTTGATCATAGCCATCCTAGTGTTTGTGAAGTAGCAGATGAAAGTGAAGGAGGAGAGTGAAAAAGTTGGCTTAAAGCTCAACATTCAGAAAACGAAGATCATGGCATCTGGTCCCATCACTTCATGGGAAATGGATGGGGAAACAGTGGAAACAGTATCAGACTTTATTTTGGGGGGCTCCAAAATCACTGCAGATGGTGATTGCAGCCATGAAATCAAAAGACACTTACTCCTTGGAAGGAAAGTTATGACCAACCTAGACAGCATATTCAAAAGCAGAATTTGGCCTGTTGCCAACAAAGGTCCGTCTAGTCAAGGCTATGGTTTTTCCTGTGGTCATGTATGGATGTGAGAGTTGGACTGTGAAGAAGGCTGAGCGCCGAAGAATTGATGCTTTTGAACTGTGGTGTTGGAGAAGACTCTTGAGAGTCCCTTGGACTGCAAGGAGATCCAACCAGTCTATCCTAAAGGCGATCCTGGGTGTTCTTTGGAAGGACTGATGCTAAAGCTGAAACTCCAATACTTTGGCCACCTCATGCGAAGAGTTGACTCATTGGAAAAGACTCTGATGCTGGGAAGGATTGGGGGCAGGAGGAGAAGGAGACGACAGAGGATGAGATGGTTGGATGGCATCACTGACTCGATGGACGTGAGTCTCAGTGAACTCCAGGAGTTGGTGATGGACAGGGAGGCCTGGCGTGCTGCGATTCATGGGGTCGCAAAGAATAGGACACAACTGAGCAACTGAACTGAACTGAACTGAAGTCACTATAGTTTTGAATGCCTTTCCCTGACGGCTAATGATATTGAGCATCTTTTTATAGGTTTATTGGACACTTGTAGATATTGTTTGGAGAAATGTCTATTCAGATCTTTCTTCATTTTTTAAACTGGGTTATTTGTCTTTTATCAATGAACTGTAATAAATCTTTATGTATTCTAGATACAAGTTCCCTGTCCTACTCCCATTCTGTGGGTTGTTTTCAGGAACTGGTGTATTTTTTAATAGAAAACAATCACTTCAAAGCACAAAGTATGATTTTCAGAGTACAACTTTTAAAATAGTACTAGCAATAAGCCTACAGTTTTTTGAACAAATAGTAGTGGATTAATACAGAAATGAAAAACTAGTCATCTGAGGATGAGAAAATGAAAGTAATCGCCAAAGCATGCAACATCCTTTTCTACTTCCCCTTCTCTGCATGTCATCTGCCAGTGTTATATAAATCTGAGTAATTTTGTCACTGGGAAGATATAAGCATTCTTTCAATGTTCTGATTTGCATAGCAGAAGGAAAGGAAAAAAGCTAGTTGTATATAAAAGAGTTAACATAGCGGGCCTGAGACTGCTATCCTTAGGAAGGCCTCCTTGAAAGGTAGATCCTCACTGGAGTCTGGGAGCCTAGAATATGCCAGGGTTCCCACCATTCCCAGAGCTGATAAGACTGGCTCACTAAGCCTAAACTGTAGAAGCAAGTTAGTTTATGCTGAGCAGCTATTTTCCTTCTGGGAGCCTGGAATTATTCTAAAAAGAGGGTGCTGGCTTTTAGTGACCAGGCCCACTAAAAACCATGAGCAACAAGTCTCTAACGGGCTTCCCTGGTAGTTCTGCATGTGTGGTCACAGTTTGATACTGGAGAAATTAAATTCCTTCTCTGCGACTCCACTGGGAGAGGACTCTTAGACACTTGTCCTAGATTCCTGCAGACTCCACCCATGAGCCTCTCCCTTGGCTGATTTGCTTTCTAGCCTTTTGCTATAATAAGTCATCACCTTGAGTACAGCTATATTCTGAGTACTCTGAATCTTTGTGTAAGCAGAAAAGGCAGAGGTCCGCAGAGAAAGAAAATCCAACCTGACTTTCCTGACATAAGAGAAGCCATTTTGGCCTAAGCCACTCTGGGATCTAAGCCTGGCCACAATACTTGCCCTTGAACAGGTCTTAGTAATCAATGATCTTAAGACACCAAAGAATGCAGAAACTATCAGGCAAGAAAAATAACAGTAACAAAGACAACACATGAGTTGTGAAAATTCCTAGTTCTCTTTTAATGGTAAAGAGCAGCTTGAGGCCTCAACCACCAGATCTACTGGAACCAAAGGCTGACGATGGTGATCTTTACTGATGCTTCTGACTTTAACCAACTAAAGCTTGGACTCAAGCCTAATCATGAATATGCATATACCCTAGTAAAACTTCCCCAGCTTTGCTGTTAAGGGAGACACTGCCTTGGGAAAGATTCCCCAGTGTTCTCCCTATTTGTAGTAATAAATCTTTCCTTCTTCCAATCTTTGATTTGACTGTGTCTTTTGGCTCAACATCCATCAAGAGGGAAACCCAGTTTTCAGGAAACATAAGTAGTGCTCAAAATTCTCTAAGCCAGGCTTCAACAATATGTGAACCATGAACTTCCAGATGTTGAAGCTTATTTTAGAAAAGGCAGAGGAACCAGAGATCAAATTGCCAACATCTGCTGGATCATTGGAAAAGCAAAAGAGTTCCAGAAAAACATCTATTTCTGCTTCAATGACTATGCCAAAGCATTTGACTTTGGATCACAACAAACTGTCGAAAATTCTGAAGGAAATGGGAATACCAGAACACCTGACCTGCTTCTTGAGAAATCTGTATGCAGGTCAGGAAGCAACAATTAGAACTGGACATGGAACAACAGACTGGTTCCAAATAGGGAAAGGAGTACGTCAAGGCTGTATATTGTCACCCTGCTTATTTAACTTATATGCAGAGTACATCATGAGAAATGCTGGGCTGGGTGAAGCACAAGCTGGAATCAAGATTGCCAGGAGAAATATTAATAACCTCAGATATGCAGATGA
>NW_011494811.1:6458883-6459429 GCF_000754665.1 Bison bison bison
TGACACCACTCTTATGGCAGAAATTGAAGAAGAACTAAAGAGCTTCTTGATGAAAGTGAAAGGGGAGAGTGAAAAAGTTGGCTTAAAGCTCAACATTCAGAAACCTAAGATCATGGCATCTGGTCCCATTCAGTTCAGTTCAGTTCGGTCGCTCAGTTGTGTCCGACTCTTTGCAACCCCATGAATCGCAGCACGCCAGGCCTCCCTGTCCATCACCAACTCCTGGAGTTCATTGAGACTCACGTCCATCGAGTCAGTGATGCCATCCAGCCATCTCATCCTCTGTTGTCCCCTTCTCCTCCTGCCCCCAATCCCTCCCAGCATCAGAGACTTTCCCAATGAGTCAGCTCTTCGCATGAGATGGCCAAAGTACTGGAGTTTCAGCTTTAGCATCATTCCTTCCAAAGAACACTCAGGGCTGATCTCCTTCAGAATGGACTGGTTGGATCTCCTTGCAGTCCAAGGGACTCTCAAGAGTCTTTTCCAACACCACAGTTAAAAAGCATCAATTCTTCAGTGCTCAGCCTTCTTCACAGTCCAACTCTC
>NW_011494811.1:6459529-6461569 GCF_000754665.1 Bison bison bison
CTCTGGTCAAAGCTATGGTTTTTCCAGTAGTCATGTATGGATGTGAGAGTTGGACTATAAAGAAAGCTGAGTGCCGAAGAATTGATGCTTTTGAACTGTGGTGTTGAAGAAGGCTCTTGAAGGTCCTTTGGACTACAAGGAGATCCAACCAGTCCATCCTAAAGGAAATCAGTTCTAAATATTCACTGGAAAGACTGATGTTGAAGCTGAAACTCCAAAACTTTGGCCATCTGATGTGAAGAGCTGAATCATTTGAAAAGACCCTGATGCTGGGAAAGATTGAAGGTGAGAGAAGGGGGACGACAGAGGATGAGATGGTTGGATGGCATGACCGACTCAATGGACATGAGCTTGAGTAAACTCCAGGAGCTGGTGATGGACAGGGAGGCCTGGCGTGCTGTAGTCCATGGGGTCGCAAAGAGTTGGACATGACTGAGTGACTGAATTGAACTAGTACTAGTGAATCAGTAAACCTAAGAGTGGTCTTGGGGGTCTCCAAACATTAGTAAAATTAAAAATTTAGCCTTTGGGACAGAATTAAGAAAAGCAGTCACATCAACTGCATAGTGTCTATAAAGCAAGAATTATAATTAAATTCCTTTTTAAAATTTTATCAAAATTCTCAGAATTGAGGGTAAGTATTTAAAAAGAAAGTTACCTAAATCATGAAGAACTCTAACACTGTATAGCTCTCAAGTCAGAATTAGGAAGGAAGGGAGTAAGGAAGAAAGGAAGGAAGATTCAGCTTCAATATAGAGATGCTAAAGTGTGTCCGCTTTCCCAGGACTTTGATTTTATCTTGAATTTTATCTTGAATTTCCATGTCTCCTTTTTACCTCAAAGCAAGAGACTATCCTGTTCTAGTTAATCTCTCCTTTCGGCAGGAGAGGCCCACAGGCAAGGCAGCTACCAACTGGCCGCAATACAAAAGGTTATTAACAGCCCTACAGTAAGAGATGCTTTTCTCTTGTGTAAACAGCAAAAAGCCCATAGGTTCATTTCTCTTGAGCACAAAGCACACAGTCTGTGACCATGTTAATGAAAGTGATTTGGCTCTCTTCGGAGGAGGATGACATCCGAAAGCATCTGTTTCAGAAACACTGCTACATGAAATGTTACAAGAAAGGTCATCAGGATTAGTCATCAGAAAATTTAATCCCAAGGGATTAGCTCTTCAAAAATGTTAAACAACTTGAAATAAAGGATCTTTGATTGGCTCCAGATTCAAAACATACCAGAAAGATATAAAAAGAATCTTGAGAAATCAGGGAAACTGAAAAACAAATGTGAATATTAGATGGTATTAAAGAATTATTTTTAATCTTCTTAGTCAGTCAGTTCAGTTGCTCAGTTGTGTCCGACTCTTTGCAATCCCATGGACTGCAGCACACCAGGCCTCCCTATCCATCACCAACTCCCGGAGTTTGCTCAAACTCATGTCCACTGAGTCGGTGATGCCATCTAACCATCTCATCCTCTGTCGTTCCCTTCTCCTCTCACCTTCAATCTTTCCCAGCATCAGGATCTTTTCAAATGAGTCGCCTCTTTACATCAGGTGACCAAAGTATTGGAGCTTCAGCTACAAATCAGTCCTTCCAATGAATATTCAGGACTGATCTCCTGTAGGATGGACTGGTTGGATCTCCTTGCAGTCCAAGGGACTCTCAAGAGTCTTTTCCAACACCACAGTTAAAAAGCATCAATTCTTCAGTGCTCAGCCTTCTTCACAGTCCAACTCTCACATCCATACATGACCACATTACTTCATGGCAAACAGATGGGGAAACAGTGGCAGGCTTTATTTTGGGGGCTCCAAAATCACTGCAGATGGTGATTGCAGCCATGAAATTAAAAGACACTTACTCCTTGGAAGGAAAGTTATGACCAACGTAGACAGCATATTAAAAAGCAGAGACATTACTTTGCCAACAAAGATCCCTCTGGTCAAAGCTATGGTTTTTCCAGTAGTCATGTATGGATGTGAGAGTTGGACTATAAAGAAAGCTGAGTGCCGAAGAATTGATGCTTTTGAACTGTGGT
>NW_011494811.1:6461669-6463020 GCF_000754665.1 Bison bison bison
TAGGATGGACTGGTTGGATCTCCTTGCAGTCCAAGGGACTCTCAAGAGTCTTCTCCAACATCACAGTTCAAAAGCATCAATTCCTTGGCACTCAACTCTCTTTATAGTCCAACTCTCACATCCATATATGTACTGAAAAAACGATACTTTTGACTAGACGGACTTTTGCTGGCAAAGTAATGTCTCTGCTTTTTAATATGCTGTCTAGGTTGGTCATAGCTTTTCTTCCAAGGAGCAAGTGTCTTTTAATTTCATGGCTGTGGTCACCATCTGCAGGGATTTTAGAGCCGCCAAAAATAAAGTCTCTCACTGTTTCCACTGTTTCCCCATCTATTCGCCATGAAGTAATGGGACCAGATGCCATGACCTTAGTTTTCTGAATGTTGAGCTTTAAGCCAACTTTTTCACTCTCCCCTTTCACTTTCATCAAGAAGCCTTTTAGTACTTCTTCAATTTCTGCCATAAGAGTGGTGTCATCTGGATATCTGAGGTTATTGATATTTCTCCCAGAAATCTTGATTCCAGCTTGTGCTTCACCCAGCCCAGCATTTCTCATGATGTACTCTGCATATAAGTTAAATAAGCAGGGTGACAATATATAGCTTTGACGTACTCCTTTCCCTATTTGGAACCAGTCTGTTGTTCCATGTCCAGTTCTAACTGTTGCTTCCTGACCTGCATACAGATTTCTCAAGAAGCAGGTCAGGTGTTCTGGTATTCCCATTTCCTTCAGTATTTTCCACAGTTTGTTGTGATTGGAAGGACTGATGCTGAAGCTGAAGCTCCAATACTTTGGCCACCTGATGCGAAGAGCTGACTCATTTGAAAAGACCCTGATGCTGGGAAAGATCGAGGGCAGGAGAAGGGGACGACAGAGGATGAGATGGTTGGTTGGCATCACTGACTCAGTGGACATGGGTTTGGGTAGACTCTGACAGTTGGTGATGGATAGGGAGGCCTGGCACGCTGCAGTTCATGGTATCGCAGTCAGACACGATTGAGTAACTAAACTGAACTGACACAGTCAAAGGCTTTGGCATAGTCAATAAAGCAGAAGTAATGTTCTTCTGGAACTCTCTGCTTTTTCGATGATCCAACAAATGTTGGCAATTTGATCTCTGGTTCCTCTGCCTTTTCTAAATCCAGCTTGAACATCTGGAAGTTCACGGTTCACATATTGCTGAAGCCTAGCTTGAAGAATTTTGAGCATTACTTTACTAGAGTGTGAGATGAGTGCAATTGTGCGGTAGTTTGAGCATTCTTTGGCATTGCCTTTCTTTGGGATTGGAATGAAAACTGACCTTTTCCAGTCCTGTGGCCACTGCTGAGTTTTCCAAATTTGCTGGCATAT
>NW_011494811.1:6463120-6466745 GCF_000754665.1 Bison bison bison
TTGAGTGCAGCACTTTCACAGCATCATCTTTCAGGATTTGAAATAGCTCAACTGGAATTCCATCACCTCCACTATCTTCGTTCATAGTGATACTTCCTAGGCCCACTTGACTTCACATTCCAGGATGTCTGGCTCTAGATGAGTGATCATACCATCATGATTATCTGATTATTAATCTTCTTAGGTGTGATTTTATTGTCTTTATGTAGAATGTTATTCTTAAGAGACGCATGCTTTATTGTTTAGTGGTTAACTGTCAAAATAACTTCATCTTCTTTCAAAATCCAGGGGAAAAAATAGTCATATACATATAGACTTATACACACACAAACACGCGTGCACACACTATGTAAACACACAGACACAACCCCCAAAGGAAAACTTGTGTCCTGGCTGGATGATTCATTATTGGGTTATCTCTACTAGGTTATCTCTAGTCTAGTTGTGACACTAGACTATCTCGTAACTCTGTAGAGATAGAAGTTAATTTGCAGAAAACTGACAGTAATGCAAATAAATTCTGTCCACAGAAATGCAAACTGTATCTAGTAAAGTGCAACTATCACTCTATGACTATTGACCAGTTTTGCATCCATTTGCAAATCTATTTCCGCATTCCTATCTGACTATAAATGTATGGCATGTTGAGTCCTTATCTGAAGTACTGGGTTCATCAGTCAAATAAAGTCTTTGACAGGTGCTCATTTTATATTTGTATGAGTCATGATCTTATTATCTTTTAAAATTTATCCTTGAACAGTTTATGGGGGTCGGGGAAATTAGGTGGAAGGCAAAAAAATACTATCAATTTTTCGTATATTTGAAAATTTTTATAATAAAAAGTTATAAATTATTAAGAATTAAAACAGAACACTTAATATCAAGATTCTGGGCTTCCCGGTGGTGCTAGTGGTAAAGAACCCACCTGCCAATGCAGGAGACTGGGGTTTGATCCCTAGGTCAGGAAGATGCCCTGGAAGAGGGCAAGGCAAACCACTCCAATATTCTTGCCTGGAGAATCACATAAACAGTGGAGCCTGGAGGGCTACAGACCATAGGGTGACAAAGAGTTGGACACGACTGAAGTGACTTAGCACGCACGCACCAAGATTTCACCACAACTACTTTTTTGAAAAGTCAAACACATCTGCCCACACACACTGTACATGTATTTATATGTATAGTAGTTAAATAGATGTTGAAATCAATTAGAGACTGCTTCTGTCAATTTAGAAGCAAATATTCTACAATGTAACACTGACAGAGACTATTGTTGTTGTTGTTCAGTCACTCAGAGGTGTCCAACTCTTTGCGACCCCATGGACTGCATCATGCCAGACTTCCCTGTCTGTCACTATCTCCCCGAGTTTGCTCAAACTCATGTCCACTGAGTCAGTGATGCCATCCAACCATCGCATCTCTGTTGTCCCCTTTTCCTCCTGCCTTCAATTTTTCCCAGCATCAGGGTCTTTTCCAATGAGTCAGCTCTTCACATCAGGTGGCCAAAGTACTAGAGTTTCAGCTTCAGCATCAGTCCTTCCAATGAATATTCAGAGTTGATCTCCTTTAGGATTG
The DNA here is from genome assembly GCF_000754665.1 of Bison bison bison. Lineage (NCBI taxonomy): Eukaryota > Metazoa > Chordata > Mammalia > Artiodactyla > Bovidae > Bison > Bison bison. Next base: position 6,464,696 of record NW_011494811.1, read on the forward strand.
ACTGATTTGATCTCCTTGCTGTCCAAGAGACTCTACTTAATGAAACTTTAATTATGCTCCTCTGAATCCTCCTCCCAATCAGGCCTTGACTTTTGTACTTCTGTGTCCATCTTTGCAGTATGAAAAGGCAAAAAGATAAGACACTGAAAGATGAACTCCCCAGGTCAGTAGGTGCCCAATATGCTACTGGAGAACAATGGAGAAATAATTACAGAAAGAATGAAGAGACAGAGCCAAAGCAAAAACAACACCCAGTTGTGGATGTGACTTGTGATGGAAGTGAAGTCTGTAAAGAACAATATTGCTTAGGAACCTAGAATATTAGGTCCATGAATCAAGGTAATTTGGAAGTGGTCAAACAGGAGATGGCAAGAGTGAACATCAACATTTTAGGAATCAGTGAACTAAAATGGACTGGAATGAGTGAATTTAACTCAGATGACCATTATATCTACTACTGTGGGCAAGAATCCCTTAGAAGAAATGGAATAGCCATCATGGTCAACAAAAGAGTCCTAAATGCAGTATTTGGATGCAATCTCAAAAATGACAGAATGATCTCTGTTTGTTTCCAAGGCAAACCATTCAATATCACAGTAATCCAAGTCTATGCCCAAATCAGTAATGCTGAAGAAGCTTAAGTTGAACGGTTCTATGAAGACCTACAACTTCTAAAACTTATACCCAAAAAAGATGTCCTTTTCATTATAGGGGACTGCAATGCAAAAGTAGGAAGTCAAGAGATAACTGGAGTAACAGGCAAATTTGGTCTTGCAGTACAGAATGAAGCAGGGCAAAGGCTAACAGAGTTTTGCCAAGAGAACACACTGGTCATAGCAAACACCCTCTTCCAACAACACAAGAGAAGACTCTATACATGGACATCACCAGATGGTCAATACCAAAATCAGATTGATTATATTCTTTGCAGCCAAAGATGGAGAAGCTCTATACATTCAGCAAAAACAAGACTGGGAGCTGACTGTGGCTCAGATCATGAACTCCTTATTGCCAAATTCAGACTTAAATTGAAGAAAGTGGGGAAAACCACTAGACCATTCAGGTGTGATTTAAATCAAATCCCTTATGACTATACAGTGGACATGACAAACAAATTCAAGGGATTAGATCTGAGAGACAGAGTTCCTGAAGAACTATGGATGGAGGTTCGTGACATTGTACAGGAGGCAGTGATCAAGACCATACCCAAGAAAAAGAAATGCAAAAAGGCAAAATGGTTGTCTGAGAAGGCCTTACAAACAGCTGAGAAAAGAAGAGAAGTTAAAGGCAAAAGAGAAAAGGAAAGATATACCCATCTGAATGGAGAGTTCCAAAGAATAGCAAGGAGAGATAAGAAAGCCTTCCTCAGTATCAATGCAAAGAAATAGAGGAAAACAATAGAATGGAAAAGACTAGACAACTCTTCAAGAAAATTAGAGATACCAAGGGAACATTTCATGCAAAGATGGGCACAATAAAGGACAGAAACAGTATGGACCTAACAGAAGCAGAAGTTATGAAGAAGAGGTGGCAAGAATACACAGAAGAACTATACAAAAAAGATCTTAATGACCCAGATAACCACGATGGTGTGATCACTCACCTAGAGCCAGACATCCTGGAATGTGAAGTCAAGTGGGCCTTAGGAAGTATCACTATGAATGAAGATAGTGGAGGTGATGGAATTCCAGTTGAGCTATTTCAAATCCTAAAACATGATGCTGTGAAAGTGCTCTACTCAATATGCCAGCAAATCTGGAAAACTCAGCACAGGACTGAAAAAGGTCAAATCCCAAAGAAAGGCAATGCCAAAGAATGCTATCAATTCCCAATTTTCCTTGCTGTATTCAGACTTGAGCCCAATCTCTCTCCCCCACTGCAAAACACCATCATAGTAGTCCTCCTTGAATACAGTCTTCTTTAACATGTGTCATGAATAATTTTTTCTTTAACAATATCCCTCCACATCCACCAGCAGAATGACTAAAGTTGAAAAGAGGGACAACACCAAATGTTGGCAAGGGTGTCAAGGAACCAGAGCCCTCAAACA
>NW_011494811.1:6466845-6467113 GCF_000754665.1 Bison bison bison
CAAACACTGCTGGTGAGAGTGTAACATGTATGATCACTCTGGAAAAGGCTAGTGGTTTCATTTAGAACTAAACATACACCTACCCTGTGATCCAACAATTCCACTTGCAGGTTTTTAACCCATGAAAGCACATGATCGTAAAAAGGCTTCTACGAGAATGTTTATAACAGCATTATTCATTACATCCAGAATCTGGCAACGGCCCAGTTGTACATCATTAGGAGAATGGATTTAAAAAACCAACAATGGAAAAAAAAAAACAAAAACA
>NW_011494811.1:6467213-6473459 GCF_000754665.1 Bison bison bison
AAAAACACAACAGAAACCTTTAGAGCAAGTAGCTCAGAGGCAGTGTACCAAGCTGAGCTTGTTAAAAATATAAATTTTCAGGTCATAGATTTATCGAATTAGAAACTACTAGGATGGGGCCCACCCAGAGGATTCTTTTTAACAAGTCCTCCAGAGGATTCTGACGCATGCTTATGTTTGATAGATCAAAAAGGTTTTCTTTAATAGTCACAGTGGATTTCAGCTCAGAGGCTGATGCTTGAGTTTGACTCCAAATAGGACTTTCTTAATTTATAACTATCTTTTTTTTCAACTGCTCACCACACTTTTCTTCTTCTTAACTAGTAAAGGGTAAACAAAGGTGACAAGGTAAAACATTTCTTCTGAACAAATATCCTAATACTTTGAGTACAAGATTCAGCGGGCGGTCAGAGTTGACAGAGTCTCTGTAACCAGCTGGCGTTCCTCTCTATCAAGGCTGAGATCCTTTATGAACCCTTTATGAACCATGGGTTCTCAACCCTGGCTGCCTATTAAAAGAGCTTAAAAATACCAATGCCTGGGTCCCACCCCCAGGGGTTCTGTTTTAATTGGTTGGGGGTACAACCCTGGAGGAGGGGATGGGGAGGCCAAAGCTCCCCAGCTGATTCTAATGGTCAGCCCGATTTGAGACCACTGCCCTCACTGCCGGAGAAGGCAATGGCACCCCACTCCAGTACTCTTGCCTGGAAAATCCCATGGACGGAGGGGCCTGGTAGGCTGCAGTCCATGGGGTCACTAGGAGTCAGACACGACTGAGCGACTTCACTTTCACTTTTCACTTTCATGCATTGGAGAAGGAAATGGCAACCCACTCCAGTGTTCTTGCCTGGAGAGTCCCAGGGACGGAGAGCCTGGTGGGCTGCCATCTATGGGGTCGCACAGAGTCGGATATGACTAAAGCGACTTAGCAGCAGCAGCAGCAGCCCTCACTGCCAATTCCTTGTTTAGAAAACCTTGTTTTAACATCAGGTGTTCCAAAGTAATGAAGGAAAATTAAGTTTAAATCATAAATGAAAATGAAAAGAAATCATTAGAAAATGAAATCACTAGAAAAGAGTTCCCAATGGCCCACAGATCTGCAGCTATGTTATCAGTAGTAACCTGCATCATTCAAAGGTCAGGCACACAGCATTACTGTGCTAGAATGTTCAGGAAGTGTCCTCTGGTAGCATTTTTTTTTTTTTTTGCCATGCCGGGTCAGGTCTTAGTTGTGTTTAGCTACTGCATGTGGAATCCAGTTCCCTGACCAGGGATTGAACCTGGGATCCCTGCATTGGGAGTACAGAGTCTTAGCAACTGGACCACCAGGGAAGTCCCTTTAGCAGCATTTTTCATTAAAGAATTCCTAACAGCCCATATACATACGAAAACATGGTTTAAGGCAGAGATGGGAAAATCCAATATTAAAGGAAAAAACATGGACAGTAAGTGTCGCTAATAAAAACTGCCTTCCGACCTCACATCCCAAAAGTAAATAAGTAAAATCCAGGTTGATTAAACTCAAATATGAAAAACTTGAGTCAAGTGATTAAAACAGCATATAGGAGAATATCTTTATGTTCTTGGGATAGACAAAGATTTCTTCTAAAAGCCTAAACTATAAGGAAAAAGACAAAGAAGAACATAAAAATAAGCAAGATTAAAGGCAAACAAGAGCCTAGAGGAAGATATTTGAAACGTATGTAAAAGATACTATATTTTCCAAATTAAGACTGCTGACAATAAAGTCTCAGAGAGGGTGATGGCAAAATAGAACTCCGCTAATTACTTGCTCAGTCATGTCCATCTCTTTGCGACCCCATGGACTGTAGCCTACCAGGCTCCAGAAAATCCATGGGATTTTCCAGGCAAGAGGACTGCAGTGGGTTGCCATTTCCTTCTCCAGGGGATCTTCCCGATCCAGGGATGGAACCCGGGTCTCCCGCATTGTAGGCAGACACTTTACCGTCTGGGCCAGCAGGGAAGTCCCACTAATTGTAGTACACCACCACTGCTGCTGCTGCTAAGTCACTTCAGTCGTGTCTGACTCTGTGCAACCCCACAGACGGCAGCCCACCAGGCTCCTCTGTCCCAGGGATTCTCCAGGCAAGAACACTGGAGTGGGTTGCCATTTCCTTCTCCAATGCATGAAAGTGAAAAGGGAGAGTGAAGTTGCTCAGTCGTGTCCGACTCTAGCGACCCCATCGACTGCAGCCTACCAGGCTCCTCCGTCCATGGGAGTTTCCAGGCAAGAGTACTGCAGTGGGGTGCCATTGCCTTCTCCAGTAGTACACCACTAATTAATGCTTAAATTGCTAGAGCCACTGTGGAGGGCAACACAGTAGCAGGTAATAACACTGAAAAGACACAGACCCTACAACCCAGCAATCCTAACTCTGCAATGGAGATATACCTAGAGAAACCCTTGTCTGCCCTCCCAAACCTCTTTAATGTACAACATAACTTAGTCCTAACAATACATCCCTCACTTTCTCCAGTCATGAGGCAATTGGTCACTTAGGATATTGCAAAAAGGGAACATAAGAGTTTGGAGTTAAGTCTACTCATTTGTCAAAAGTTTACCCCTGCTTCTGACAGGGCACAGGCTAAGCGTTTCTATGGACAGAATGGTTTTAAGTTTACTGAAGTCAGATTACACATATTGAGAAGTCCCAGAATATGCCATCCCAAAACAGGCCTTTTTGGTATATGGATTATTTTAAGCTAAAGGCCACTGATAACCAGGAGATGAAGAAAAAGCTCTAAAAACAAGGCAATTGTAAAGTAATTAGCCTCCAATTAAAATAAATAAATTTATATTAAAAAAAATAATAATAAAAATAAATAAAAACAAGGCATTAAGTTTCCTTTTGTAAAGATGTCTCCCTCTCCATACCAGGGGGTGGAGGACTCCTAACAACTCTAATCAATGGCGAAGGCACTGACTTAAATCTGAATGGCAAACCTAACTAAACAACTCTTGTTTACCATACTTTTCCTGGATCGTTCCCATGAGTTGTCTCCCCAGCCCCAAAGCCTAAAACCCTTTCTTTGTTTTAGCCTAAGGTGGCATATAAGGACATATAATTACCCTTTCAATGGGTGTTCCCATGTGTACATACACAATGCACATGTCAATAAATTTGTTTATTTTTCTCTTGTTAATTTGTTTTTGATCAGTCTAATTTACAGGGCCCCATATGGAGAATCTAAGCTGGGTACTGGAAAAGATTTTTTCCTTCCCTACTATATATTTAAATGGATATACAGGAGAAGGCAATGGCAACCCACTCCAGTACTCTTGCCTGGAAAAATCCCATGGACGGAGGAGCCTGGAAGGCTGCAGTCCATGTGGTCACTGAGGGTCGGACACGACTGAGTGACTTCAACTTTCACTTTTCACTTTCCCACATTGGAGAAGGAAATGGCAACCCACTCCAGTTTTCTTGCCTGGAGAATATCAGGGACGGGGGAGCCTGGTGGGCTGCCGTCTCTGGGGTCGCACAGAGTCAGACATGACTGAAGCAACTTAGCAGCAGCACAGGCACATGTAACTTTATATAATATGAACTGTTAAATATACACGTGTGTGTGCATAGTCTATGTACACGATATAAACTAGTATGTGTATCAGTTTGTGGCTTTCAACAAAGGAGAGACTACGTGAGAATCTTGGGGTCAGAGATGCAGTGACTGCCCCCAAGTCCCCAAGACTTAGGTGCCATGGCAATACAAATGCAGATCTAGCCATCCGCCTGCATTCTTGACAGCTCTGTTTAAAAGACAGCTCATGGAATTTTTCTAGAAGTTCAATGGGAAGCACAGAATAATTTCCATTCATAGCTGAGTGGTTAAAAAAAAACAACTCATACATTTGGTACTTTTTCTTTCACAGCTTCTATCTAAAGCAAATTTCATGCTGCACCAACTTTCATATCATAGATCATCACTTCCCTGCTCCCTACATCTCCCCCTCTCTCCCAGAGAAGGCCCATTCCAGAAAGCAGAGTTGCTGCCTGAGATTCACACAAATACTGAAGAAGTGGTAAAGAACCATTAATAGATTAAATATAAGAAAAGGATTCATCCTAAAACAATTATCCCTCAGAAAAAACAAGTCACCTTATAGGAAATACTTACAAAGTAACTCTTGCTGTGGGGAGTTCTTTCAATTCTTTATTTTAAATATGAACCAATTGGGGTTGATACATCAGCCTAGAAGAACCTCAGTTAAGGTTGGTTTCCGCTGTCTACAGAGGTCAGCTGATGGTATCAATGAAAGAAGACAAACACACATTTAAATGCCTGGGGATATGAGCTCACACTTCCATGTGTAAACTGCCACTGTAAACCCTTTCAAAGATCCCTTTAAAAAGTAATAAAGTGTTTAAATTGTGAAGATCAAAGATATGCACCAACTGGACACATCGTAAAATAATAATAATTGTAACTTGTGATAAAATATTCAGTTATCTTTTCCATATTCAAAAGGGATGTATCTCGAAAAACTAAAAGTGTGGCCTGCAAAAACATATTCATAGGGAGGGAGGAGGGAGGAGGGTTCAGGATGGGGAACACATGTATACCTGTGGCGGATTCATTTTGATATTTGGCAAAACTAATACAATTATGTAAAGTTTAAAAATAAAATAAAATTAATTAAAAAAAGAAAAACATATTCATAGATCTAAGATGTAGCTCCAATGATAATAAAAACATTAAGGTCAAAGATGGATATTAAGAATTTGAAGACAATGTTTTATAAATATGAGGAGGAGAAAGAACAATATTTCTAAATTAGTGTGATTTTAATAATGTGATTTTAAATAGTATAGATACCTAAATTTATTTATTTATTTTGATACCTAAATTTAAAATGTAAATCTTGTCAGTAGGCTTTTGGTTTGTTTTGTTGTCCAGTTGCTAAGTTGGGTCCAATTCTTGGCGACACCATGGGCAGCAGCACGCCAGGCTTCCCTGTCCTTCACTATCTTCTGGAGTTTCCTCAGATTCATGTCTCTTGTGTCAGCGATGCCATCCAATCATCTCATACTCTGTCATCCCCTTCTCCTCCTGCCCTCAATCTTTCCCAACCAGCATCAGGCTCTTTTCCAATGAGTTGGCTTATCCCATCAGGTGGCCAAAGGATTGGAGCTTCAGCTCCTACAAGTACGTGCATACAAGTATACTCCAAAAAGCACTTCAGGGAGCTTTTTAAAAGGAAAACTGGGAGATTTTGATACTTGCACTTTCTTATAGTTGAGCAATGTGATATATGCTGAATTTCAATAAAATAAAATTGATTCACATAACTAGCCTACTAAGCATTTAACAAGCAAAGCTCTGGTTCCTTTTATCAGAAGCATAAAAAACTAGTTAGTCTGACCATATGTAGGAACTTGTTCCACTTCCATTTAATAATCTTTCAGAGACTAGAACTTGAACCATGTCATCAGCAGGAGTCGAGGATTCGCCCCTGGATTCCCAGTGCTCCCTCCTTTAGGATCTGCAGCAGTACAATGCCTGTCACTTGCGGCCAGCTCTTTGGCCTGGCTCTCTTCATCCCATTCTACCTTCCCCTCTTCCCCATCTACCATTAGATCAGCCGCCTTATCCGTTGACCTAATTCCCTACCACAGCCAACCTGTAAGTCTTCCCTCTTAAGGGCTCCTCAAACTGGCATGGCTGTCCCTCAAACTCCATCTTTACAGCCCGACCCCATCCACATCCTCCATGAAGTTGTTCTGACTCCCTCAGCCCACAACAGATCAGCTTCCACTCCCTGAAACCTCGCACAATGCAGTCAGAATTGAGCACTTCATTATATGCTCTTGTGAGTCATTCTATGATTGCTTCAGGAGTATTCTTTTTTTTTCCCCTCTAAGAGAAAAGAATTCATCACCGACTCAATGGACATGAGTTTGCGCGAACTCCAAGAGATGATGAAGGACAGGGAAGCTGTATATTGTCACCCCGCTTATTTAACTTATATGCAGAGTACATCATGAGAAACACTGGGCTGGATGAAGCACAAGCTGGAATCAAGATTGCCGGGAGAAATCTCAATAACCTCAGATACGCAGATGACACCACCCTTATGGCAGAAAGTGAAGAGGAACTAAAGAGCCTCTTGATGAAAGTCAAAGAGGAGCGTGAAAAAATTGGCTTAAAGCTCAACATTCAGAAAACTAAGATCATGGCATCCGGTCCCATCACTTCTTGGGGCTGACAGCGGCTGACTTTATT
>NW_011494811.1:6473559-6489698 GCF_000754665.1 Bison bison bison
AACTCCTTGGAAGGAAAGTTATGACCAAACTAGACAGCATATTAAAAAGCAGAGATATTACTTTGTCAACAAAGGTCCGTCTAGTCAAGGCTATGGTTTTTCCAGTGGTCATGTATGGATGTGAGAGTTCGACTATAAGGAAAGCTGAGTGCAGAAGAATTGATGCTTTTGAACTGTGGTGTTGGAGAAGACTCTTGAGAGTCCCTTAGACTGCAAGGAGACTGCAAGGACTCCAACCAGTCCATCCTAAAGGAAATCGGCCCTGAGTATTCACTGGAAGGACTGATGTTGAAGATAAACTCCAATATTTTGGCCACCTGATGCAAAGAGCTGACTCATTTGAAAAGACGCTGATGTTGGGAAAGATTGAAGGCAGGAGGAGAAGGGGATGACAGAGGATGGCATCACTGACTCAACAGACATGGGTTTGGGTGGACTCTGGGAGTTGGTGATGGACAGGGAGGCCTGGCATGCTGCAGTTCATGGGGTTGCGAAGAGTAGGACACAACTGAGCAATGGAACAACAACAAATAATTCTTCTAGATTTCCATCAGAATTGACTGTTACTTGACTGAATGTTGTCTAATGACATCATGCCATTTTAAGCAGAGAATGCTTTTGCCTCTGTTCAAGGGCTGTCTAGAAGGAAAATGAGAGTAGTATCTTCAGTAACAACTGCTTTTGGTAAGCCTGCTACCTCTGAGACTGTACTGGTATTACCCTACCAGCCTGAATTATGGAACATTTGCAATGGGGTGGCTGCAGGTGACACAAAAAGGAAGACAATCACTAATAATACAACAACATCTTGCTTTGTGGTCATAAAAGGCCCTCTGAGCATCAGGTTCGTTGAGAAGTAAAACAGCTTGTCAAGACAGAGACCTCCAAAAGATACCCAGAATTTCAGCACTGCTCATTACCTCCACCACCACAGCCCTGAGCAGAGCCATCATCAATTCTGCAATAGCCACCTAACTGGTTTCCCTGCACCCACGCTGGCCTCCTCACAGCCTACTGTTGACAGTGACCTAAATGGGCCTGCTGAAATCTCAAAAGATTGTGGCCAAATCCTCCAGTTACAGATCAGTCTGACCTCTGGTAGGAAACAGATGGCACATTCAAAGTGGGTGATCTGAGGAGAGTTCCTATCACGACACGGGGGCTAGCAGCATAGGGGTCCTTCACCCCCTTCTAGACCTGAAGAATGAAGAGGAGTGGAGGAGGAGGCAGAGCGCTCCATGGAGGAGACAATTAGGGATTGATCTTAAACCTAGAGACAGCCCCACCCAGACAATTCTTTGAGAAGAGAATACAGACGCCCATCTCATCCTTCTCTCTCACTCATCCCCTACTAATACTCCCTGTGGGTAAATGCAACCAGAAGTCAGAAAGCAAGGCTGCCTGTCAGTGCAGGTCTGCCTACTGGGACCTACAGAGCAGGTTAGAAAAGGGTGGAGTGGCTCTGGAGAGGTAAATGGAAGCTATTCAGCCAAATGGCTTCCCATCTCAATCAGAATATCTGAAAGACAAGATCCAACCTCAGCTCCTATTCCATTTGCTAACCTCTCTGCTCAGCAGCTCTCCACTCACCAGGCATACCCCTGCCTCCGGTACCCTGTACTTGCTGCCTTCTCTGCCCAGAATGCTTTTCCCCCAAATACAGGCATCACTTGTCCCCTCACCTACTTCAGGTCTCAGCCGAAACATCACAGCAGCAGCAGCTTCCTTTATCACCACCATATATAAAACCTCCCTGCTCCTACCCTATCCATCCGACACATTCCATCTCCCTTATGCTGCTTTCTTTTTCTCCACAGCACTTCTCTCTAACATTAGATAGAGATGGATGGACGGACACTTTTTTTTCTCTCCTTTTTAATTTACTGCCTTCCCAGCCTAGAACAAAAGTTTCATAAAGGCATCAACTCAGCTTCTTTTGTTCACTCCCTTATGTCCAGCATCTAGAATAGTGCCTGGCACAAAGAAGGCACTCAAGTATTTGTTGGTAAATAAAAAAATGAGTGAATGCAATGAAAAACCCAGAGCTAAGGACTCTTTCCACTGTTTAGAAGTTTAACTTCTATTATCAAAGTATTGTTAAGCAAATAGTCTCCTGATAATCAGATGGGAAGCAGGTGACAAGGACTTGTTTTTACTGGCAATGGCACAAAATTGAGCTCTGTCAGTAAATCCTTAAATATAAATGGAATCTTCAAGCAGAACCAAAGGAATAACAGTAGTATCTTCTGTAAACAACTCCTAGCAAGGTTGTTTTTTCTATGACTATATAATCATTAACCTACCAACCTGGTCCTTCTCTAAGACTCGGTCTTCTCATCCATTAAATGCATAAGAATTGAATGATATATTGGGTATGGAAAATATATGCCCAATAAATGGATACTAAAATGATTATTAAAACTACTGAGGCAGCTATGAGAATGAGATACTATGTTATCTTCCCATGATCTGGAACTGTTTATCCTAGACTTAAAATGTGAGCTGGAACAACAACATGGAAAAGAAATGTAAGATGCTTTACTCTCCACCACACAGTTGGGCCTAGATTTGAAAGACATCCTAATAGTACCCATGTTCCATATCAGAACCTAGTTTCCACACCTGGTCCAGACACTGGCCAACACTTCTGTAGACCAGAACTGTGTTGCATCCATTTCTGCATCCTTCATTATACCTAAGCACTTAGAATGTAAGTGCTGGGTTTTCCCTGATAGAAACTAAGCAGGGCCTCAACTGAAAAAAAAAAAAAAAAAAACGTAGTGCAGGCAAAAGGGAAAGAACAGATCAGTAAAGTCCCTGATAATGTTCCTTTTTTTGACTTACCCCTCTAACCCTGGACGTCTCTGTTCTCCTCTGTAAATTAGACCAAATTCTGATGCCCTTTTTTCCACTAACATCTTATCTATCCATAGCCTTATCTGCTGGGTCAATTCAATTAACTGTACAAAAGGTGATCCTATAGTCTTAGGTCAGATAATAAAAAAAGGGTTGACCTGGATCAATTCAACAATCCATTACTTAGGAATAGTGCCAAGATCCTGGAGCTTTTTTGTTGATGGGAGATTTCTCTGCAATCCTTTGCAAAAGACTTCTGTAGAAGGACACACTGGTGGGCTAAATAACCTGGGATGCTAGATTCAAAAGGTAAGTTCCCTTTCTACCCTAAAACCCACGAAGCTTAGATCTCCAGTTAAAATATTCCCTCTCCTACTGAATGTATAAGTGTGTATTCAAACCCTTGTTTTGTTATTAGAGTCAATACTTGTAGTCAATACAATATAATACTTATCATTACTAATTTTACCAAAATTGAGGCTTCCAACCTCAGGTATGAAAATCAAAGGTTAAGCCTGGAGACTAATGTTACTAAGAGATCTTATTTTTAGTAAGCAGTCTAATGCTTATTTGTTGGTGCTAAAAAGAATCGTTCTGATCATTTCTAGTGACAGATGGGTAAGCATTTCCACAATAACTAACTTGGGAACAATTCCAATTGGAGGATGAGAAGAAAAACAAAACCATAGTTCACTACTCATTCCCCAGATACATTTCAAAGTGACAGGTTCTATCTACTTCGAGGCTGCAGTGAATGGCAAGAAGTCCAAAATGCATAGTCTTACTACAGTCTTACTTCCCAAACTGTATTATTTTCCAGTCTGTCTACCCTAGCCGGGTTCTGCAGTGCTCAAGATCAGTGACTATTTTATTTCTTTGTATTTCCAGCATTCAACATTTTGTCCAACACATTGCTGGTGCTCATATGATAGAAAAACTACTAAAATGCCCATCCATGATGCAGGCCTCAAATCTGGCACTGCAGCTCAGAAATTAAACAGAACCTGGAACTGTTTAGGTAACTGTTGACCGAAACCACCCGCCTTGGCCAAGCCCACTTGCCCAAGCTGTCTCACAAAAGGAGGTCCCATGGTGCTTCGACCAAAAACTAACTGGGAGAATTCAGGAGGGGCCAAAAGAGGAAGGAGATGACCAATCTCCCAGAGTCCTTCTCCCTGGAATCCATCTTGGCTTAGAGATGCACGTGCCACCAGGAAGGACCCTGAATCAGACTATGCGGCAAGCGAGATGATTAGCCAGACAACCTGGAAACGAATCCCATGACCATAAAACCTGAGACCAGTCGCCACATGGCAGTGAGGCTCTTCTAGGCTCCCTGACCCTGCTACTCTCCACCCAGAGGCCTCTTCCCAGTAACACTTCTTGCTTTGTTAGCAGATGTGCCTCCTCCAACTATTCATTTCTTGGTGGTAGACAAGAGTCCACTCTCAGGCTCTGGAAGGGGTCCCCCTTCCTGTAACAACAGGCAACTCTGGTGGGACCCCTTTGCTACGACTGACCGCCTAACCACTTGGGGAACTCAGGGAGCAGCTCACTCACCCACAGACCAGACCCAACAGCTGCTACCAGAGCCCTTTTGTCCCCGGCCTCCCCCTGATAGAGATGACTGGCCAGAGTGCCCTGACCAGATAACAAACAAGAGACTTTGTTGACCTTTTTTCCCTTCCCTCTCTCTTTTCAATCCCTCCTATCCTACTCTCCTTTCTTCTGTCCTGGTACTGGACACAGAAGTCTGATTGAAGGGCCTCAGCCTGAGCTGAGGGACGGAGCCTGATCACCTCTGGTGGGCAGAGAACTCCAATGATCTTACCTGGTTTCTGATAGGGCCAAGTTCCCATCCTTCCTTCCTATAAGCCCAGGAAAAATCCCTCTAATGCCTGGGCATCTGTAGGTGTCAGGAGACATCCATAAGGCCACCCCTTTTTGTCCCGCCTTCTTCCCCTCTTCTTTCAATCTGTCCTCCTTTCCTCCCTTTGAAATCTTTGGCAACCTGAGATATTCCCATTTCCTGTTTGTCAGTACTGAGGTTTTGTGTCTCTGTAGGAGGTTTTCTGAGCGATTGCAATCTTGTGATGAAGGAAGTGTCTGATTACAAAACGGTGCCTATATGTGTGTTCTACTCTGTGTCCTGGGTTGTGATTTATGATGGCCATTCTGCTTTGTGACATGGGAAAGTCTGGTTCTGTCCACTGCAGAGCCCTCTTAGATGAATGCTGTCTGACTAGAAGGATTTTACCTATGAGCCTATGAAGAAGATGATATTTTATTAAGAGATTAAGATGATACTTTATTATAGTCCTGTGTAGCCACAGTATGGGAGAAGGAAATGGCACCCACTCCAGTACTGTTGCCCAGAAAATCCCATGGATGGAGGAGCCTGGTAGGCTGCAGTCCATGGGGTCGCACAGAGTCGGACACGGCTGAAGCGACTTAGCAGCAGCAGCCACAATATTCTTCAGGATCCAGAAAAACTGGTTTGGTGAAACTCTTAAAATTCCAGAACTGGTTATTTTTGTATATATGGTTAGAAAAAGAAAGCTTGATGAAACATCTTTTCAGAATTCTGACTTTGTGGGAACAAATTCTTCTAGGAGAACTTGCTTTTCTCACCCTGTACCTTGAGACCATGGCTCTCAGGATTATTTATCTTATCTAGATGATCACTAATTCTTGAGACTTAGGGGGAAAAAAAAAGAGGAAAGAAGCTACTGAATTTTATGTTGTAATAGCTGATTCATGATTAAGTTTAAAAAATGAATTTATGAGTTCTCTGGTTGTATCTGTCTAAATGTCAGTGTACATTATACGTATGTCCTTACCTTTGAATGGTGTTATCAAATACCATCCAAATTATCAAATGGTATTATCAAAATTAATTTGTCAATGAGCTCTACTTAATTGGCTTAAACAAAATTAAATGCTTATGTAAGTTCTCAAAAATACAGAAAATTACTGATCAGAATTAATTTCAGATTTACAAGTACTGGGAAATATTCAGTATGAAATTAGTATCTGGTATTAAACCTTGTTTGTTGATTTAATTAACACAGACAAGTCTTTAGAGTTATTAAAGTATAATACCCTTATTGTACCTAGGTTTGATAGAAGTCAAATAAATAATAAATACATAAATTTTTTAAATAGATACTTTAAAAAAGCAAATGTTTTTAGAAACTATCACAGGCATTTATGTTCACCAATCTACAGAATATTAATTTAGAAGACATCATAATTGGTTACTTTCTCAGTTTTCACTAGAAATTAACGTTTTTAAGAGTTGAGAACTCTATAATTTAAATATGTAATTAGGGAAGAATTTCAGTATATAGTAGGAAAATAGGATGTGTGTTTTCAATGAACAAGGTATGAGGAATGGAATTGCATTTTATTAGGGGAAAAGACATAGAAGGCACTGGCACCCCACTCCAGTACTCTGGCCTGGAAAATCCCATGGATGGAGAAGCCTGGTAGGCTGCAGTCCATGAGGTCACCAAAGAGTTGGACACGACTGAGAGACTTCACTTTCACTTTTCACTTTCATGCATTGGAGAAGGAAATGGCAACCCACTCCAGTGTTCTTGCCTGGAGAATCCCAGGGACCGGGGAGCCTGGTGGGCTGCCGCCTATGGGGTCGCACAGAGTCCGACACGACTGAAGCGACTTAGCAGCAGCAGGGGAAAAGAAAGTGAGTCTGTCTTAGAGCTGGTTGTTTCTGTACGGAGAAGGGCATGGGGAACAGATTAACATGGGGGATACAGACCATGGGGATACAGACCATCCTGAGGATGGTCAGGATTGGCTACGTTTAGACTGAAGTTAATTGAATTTTGTTGTTAAAGGCAAGCTGGTGCAAGACTAGATTTGCTTTTCACTCTCCATTAAGAAAACAAAATTTCCTTTGAATGTTGTTTTGATAACAGGTTGTGTGAGTTTCTGTGCCTTGCTGTTGAGATCTCTTGCAACTTTGGTTAGGGAATAAGTATTATCTGCCAGTGACCTATGCTCTTACTTGACCAAGTGTTTTGAAATTTTTGACAAACTTCCCACATACCAAATTTTGATTAAAGTTCTTTTGACCTCCAGCTAACTTTGGGACATTTTAGAGGATCTCTGAGGCATCTTGGAGAGAAGTATTTAACTAGTAGTATTTGATATATTAGATTACACGGACAGCATCATCACATGAGTGATAAACCTACTTAGAATATACTGTATGTATAAATATTATTAATATAGACATTCTAAAAATTGTATAATTTTTTTAAATTTGGGTATGTCCTGATATCGGGCTTCCCAGGCGTTGCTAGTGGTAAAGAACTCGCCTGCCAATGTAAGAGACGTGCGTTCAATCCCTGGGTATGGAAGATCCCCTGGAGGAGGGCATGGCAACCTATTCCAGTATTCTTGCCTGGAAAACCCCACAGGCAGAAGAGTCTGGCGGGCTACAGTCCATGGGGTCAAAGAGTCAGACATGACTGAAGTGACTTAGCACAACGTCCTGATATCATGTTATAATTTAAGCTGTTATTTTAAAATGTGTATCACAGCAATAACTAAGTTTCTCTCATCAATTACATTGTGATCAAATGTTTAACCATGACTTTTTAAGTCTTTCTCTCATTTATAGACAATTATTGTACTCTGATAAATCTCAGATTATACAGGGGAACTGGGTAAGAGAAAAAAATCCTAATTAAAAAAATCTGATGGCTTCATTAAAAGTTAACAAAAAGGATTAGTTACATAGATTTGAGTAAACTAATTAATGTGGTTATAATTTTTATGGTTTCTGTCTGAAACATTATTAGTTTTTAATCCGTGTTTTCCAGATGTAAAGAAACACTCTCAGACTTCTCTGGTGGTACAGTGGATACGAATCCGCCTGCCAATGCAGGGGACACAGGCTCAGTCCCTTGTCCGAGAGGATTCTACATGCCATGGAGCAACTAAAGCCCATGTGCCGCAACTACTGAGCCTGTGCTCTAGAGACCACAAGCCACAGCAAATAAGACCTAGCACAACCAAAAATAAATTAATTAAAAAACAAGAAACCCCTTCAAACTAATTATGACTTACAGCAAATTCGTAAATTATACCTTTATAAGCAGAATTAAAATATTTCTCTTTTCTCTCTACCTGAGCTCTCTGGAGATTGGAAACTCTTAGGTTCCTAGCAACTTCATCAGATAAATTAGGAAGGCCACCTCCTAACAGGTACAGGAATCTCAAGGTATTCTGTGGACCTCAAAAAGGGAGGAATTCACTTAAATCTACAAGGCAAAATCTGTGATAAAAGCCC
Organism: Bison bison bison; assembly: GCF_000754665.1. NCBI lineage: Eukaryota > Metazoa > Chordata > Mammalia > Artiodactyla > Bovidae > Bison > Bison bison. The sequence goes on from NW_011494811.1 coordinate 6,481,736, forward strand.
TCGGTGTGGCCTTCCTGGCCTCGGGAGGACTTTTATCAATGAATCAGATTTAATTTGAGGACAAATTAATTTTGATTTGGCTATATTTGATAAAAAAATGAGTGTGATTTTAGAGAAAAAGACGTTCCAATAGACACTAAAGTCTGTTTATTGAGGCCTATATTCACTAAGATCCATTTATCACATAATTCCTTGCTGTTACAATGTTACATTGCTGCAAAGTTTAATTGAATTATTAAAAAGGCACACTTTGTTTCTGAAGCTTAACTCAGTAATCTATCTTTGGATGATGGTAAGATGTTCCATGATCTGCAACCAGAAGGTTAGCATATGGTCATTTAAACGTAAAGGCTCCCTTATTTTGGTAACAATTAAAGGTTTCCGAGGTGGTGCAGTGATAATAAAATCTGCCTGCCAATGAAGGAAACATGGGAGACGTAGGTTCGATCCCTGGGTCAGGAAGATGCCCTGGAATAGGAAATGGTAACCCACTCCAGTATTCTTGCTTGGAAAATTCCATGGACAGAAGAGCCTGGCAGGCTACACAGTCCATAGGGTCGCAAAGAGCTGGACATGACTGAGCATGCACACAACGCATCACCAAACCACTAGGGACAATCAGACTAGTACTACTAGGAAATCCGGCTGGGTGCTTTAGGGACAATGCCAATATATAATTTCCCTTGAAGATAAAGACTGATACAAAGCAGATTAAATCAGATGACCTGGGATATACCGGGCTGCACCTAATAGAAGCTCTTGACTTAAATTTTAATTTGTGACCTTACTAATACTGCCAACTGTACTATTTTTTTTTTTATATTGCCTGTTTTACAAAACTGTTGTTTCTTGCATTTACAAATGTGTGACTGAGCCCCTGATAAAATGATGATACGTAGTTCCATGTGAGATCAATGATTATAAAAGCATAACTCTAGATATAGGAAGAAGCAACAAGAAGGAATATTGTCCTGGACCATAAGAGACTAAGGTGGCCTAGAGACTTCTGGCCACTGTTAATAAGGCCTAGGCCAGTAATAGCACAGTAAGTGGCCCATCAGTGAAACCTTCACCAGACCTGGAAACGAGCATTCCAAGCACTGTGGGACAAAATGGTCATGAAATGCCCCCCAAACTATGATCGAATTTATGACCCTGAAGGGGTCCTGCCAACTGAAAGTTGGCACTTGCCATCTGCCTCTGCAACAATGCGGTCACTGGGCACTTCGGCCACTGACCTTCAACACATCTCGAAAGGAGTTCAGTGTGGAGATCAAGGATGAGATGCTCTGTTCGCTGAAAAAACTGACAGAACAGGCCTTCAGATAGTTATAGTTTCAAGAGATTTTATGAGCCCAAATTCTTATATCATCTCACACCTAGATAACACTAAAATTATCAGTGACACCTGCTTTGGCCAATTAAGGAGAAAAATGAAACTGAAAGTCAAAATGGAGTCGCTGTGGTTGAGACATTTAAGGTTATTAATACTAGGAGGCATTATGGATGTGATTTCAGACAAGGCCATGTACTGCTGAGAACTTGAGTTTTCTGAGCTGTGTCAGACATGGGATGTCACTGGCATTTCTCAAAACAATGTCCGCTGGTGACTGGTAGGTGCAACCTTATGGTTTCAAGGTATCCTCTTGTAACTAAAAAAATGAAAGTGCTTTAGATCAGATATTAACAAAAAGAAGAAATATATGTGTAGTGGCCGATAGCTCCTGTTACGTTAATGCTACATACGTTAATGCTACATCAGAAGTTAAAACTTACTTAGGTACAATTAGACAACTGGTTTCAAGTCTCCCAAAGGTGCGAGGTTCAGAAAGGGTTTCAAGCTTATTCTTCTTAATACCTCAGGGAATGAGATTTATTTTGTCTAGTCCAGGTTTCATTCCTCTAATTACTTCTAATTAAGTCTGTTACACCAAAATGGTGGAACAAAGGATTGAGATCTTAATAATAAGAGACTCAGATCCAGTACCTGGAACTCAGAAACATTTCCAATTCAGTGTCTGGTCCGTAAATTGAGACAAGACTATGCCCCATTTTAACAGGAATTTGCCACTGCTATTGTTGTCCCATTCCCTGAAAGACTAAGAAGTATCAAAGAAGGGACTGAAACTGAGCAGGAATCTGTGAGGCTCCCCAGTACAAATCCTTTCTGTGTTTCCTGTTTGTAGGTTATATAGGTTTCATTCAGCCTCCAAGACCTTCACTGAGTTCCAAAGGGCAGATTCAAACAGTTGCTAATCAGGGAAGAGAGAGGATACAGAAATAGGGGAGGAACAGCCAAGTGGTGGGACAGCCTTGGGGCAGAGTCCTGGTTCCTACTCTAGGAGCATGCATAACTGTATCTTTGAGTTCTTTTGACAAACTGCCCCCCCTCCCCAACACACCAAAGTGGAGGATGGTAACTTCAGGCTGAGCCCAAGATTCCTGGCACACCATACCCCACCACCCACCAATCAGAAGAAAGTCACACACTCTGCAGCCCTCACCCCAAATGTTGCCTTTCTTTCCCCCCTCTCCCCGCTGCCCTGCAATGAACATCCTGTTAGGCTTCCTGTTTAGCCCCTGTTTCATCTGCTTACAAGGTTTATCTCTGACAGAGTCCAACAGTTTCAGGCCAAATTGTTACTATAAGGGTGGAAGTCAGTTTTAGACACAGAATACCTAGATTTAGATCAGGCAGAGAGAGATTTCTACTCTAGAAGGAAATGGCAACCCACTCCAGTGTTCCTGCCTGGAGAATCCCAGGGACGGGGGAGCCTGGTGGGCTGCCGTCTACGGGGTCGCACAAAGTCGGACACGATTGAAGCGACTTAGCAGCAGCAGCAGCAAAGAAGGTGCCCACTCCCAATAGGAAATAGCTACAGAAGAAAGAAACCTCTGCCCCAATTCCCAAGAAGTATGTTGAGTATGAAGTGTCTCCGGGGGAGTTAGGTAAGTGTAGACCAAAATAACCCAACTTGGCCAACAAGAGGTCCCCATAAGGAACGTGGTGCTTCAGACAAAAACTAACCAGGAGAATTCAGGAGAGGCTCACCGATAGATAAGACCAACCTCCCAGAGTCTCCCTGGAATCCATCTTGGCTGAGAGATGCATGCCAAAAAAGGACCCTGAGTTAGGCTATGAAGCAAGCAACATGATTGGCCAGAGACAACCTAGAAACTAATCCCAATACCATAAAACCTGAAACTGTGAGCCACACGTGGCAGACCAGTTCCCCTGAGTTCCTTTACCCTGCTGCTCTCCACCCAGGCACCCCTTTCTCAGTAAAGTCTCTTGCTCTGTCAGCACATGTGTCTCCTTAGACAATTCATTTCCGAGTGTTAGGCAAAAGCCCACTATCAGGCCCTACAAAGGATCCCCCTTCCTACAACAGAACGGCATGACCACATTCTTGCCAATTCTCTTCCCCTTCTTTGTCCCACAACTACCATCAGGCTGTAGAAAGTGAACTCTCCATCAGAGAACCTCCCAATGTCAGGCAGAAAGGAGTGGGCTGTAAATCCGCTTGGGCTGCTTCAGTCCTCCAGGTACAGAACAAGATTCTCTCTGCTCCCCAAGGCTTAGGTACTGTTCTCTCGCTCCAGCTTTGACATCGACCCCTCCCCAACCTGGGCCAAAAAACCTCCACTCCCCCAACCCAAGCCTGGGCGCCCGGAGCTCCCCAAAGGGGAAGCGCCGCGGTGCACCGTGGGAGCTGTAGTTCCCAGGTGAGTTCCGCGCCCCAGCAGCCCTGAGGACCGGACTCCCGCTCCCAGAAGCCCGCGCGCGGGCGCCTCGCCCAGTCAAGCCACCTCACCTGTTCTATGGACGTGACTGTTTCCACCGAGTCGTCCTGCAACCGCTCCCGCGCGTGCTCTGGCCTCAGACTGTACAGCGGTTCTGACCAGATAGGGGAGGAAGATGGAGGGCAACAGTAGGTGAAGGAACTCGGAGAAGCCATGATCCGGAAAGCAGCAGGCGGTGTATAGGGCTCAGCTTCGAAACCACAACGCGCATTGAAACTCGAGCGGGCTAGGGCGCTACGGTGAGCGGGTAGAGTCAAAAGATTCTGAACGCGAATTGCTCCTGCCACCTACACATCTTCAGGGAGTGGGATGCTGCCGCCCCCCTCTGGGCAAAGGGTTTGCTGCAAGAGGCTCAGTTTCCAAGCGGCAGGGAAGAATGTGTACGTCCGAATTTCATTTCACACACACCCCTCTTTTCAACATTCTGCTCATTCTCACTTAATTGTTATGTCAGTAGTTTGCAGTTGCGGGTGCCCAAGAGCCCAATGAGTGTAACTCTTAAAGCATTTCTGACAGCTCTCCTGACTGTCTTAATCATGCTATTACGAATAGAATTATTGTTCACCTTTGGGTACATGACAGCCGCCCGGGAGAAGCCAGCAAGTAGCTTCTCCACAAAGGCATCGCCATCTCCGCACGCAGTGATGGAGGAAAGGGGCACTATAATTTTCTCTATCTCATTGGGGTTACAGTGCGGTAGCAGAAACTAAAACGCAGTAGAAGGAACAAGTATAAGTCAAACAACCAAGAAATATTCACTCATTTATTTAGAAATTTCAAATGAAGTACCTACTATATGTCAGGGCACCCGTGCTAGGTCGCAGGAATACAAAAGTGAGCAAAACAAATCAGGTCCTTGCCCATGGGAATCCTACAGTCTGGTAGAATTGACAGAATTAAGTGAATGAACACAATAAATACATGAAGACTTGTGATAAATTGTATGAAGGAAAATAACAGGATCTGTGAAAGTAAAGGAGGAGGGGACTGATTAGATTGGCTGGTCGCCCCAAGCCTCTCCGAGTAAGTGACATGTAGAATGAGACTTGAAGGATGACAAGGAGCCATCGCACGTGAACAACATCCAAGAAGAGCCTCACAAGAGAAAGGAACAGCACGTTTGAGAGAACATGCAATAAATATGCTCATGTGTGTTTGTATTCAATCTGATATTTAATCTGAAGGTGTTCCAAATAAAAGAAATTCCTCTTAAGTGGGGTCAATCATCATATACATCTCCATTAAATGTTCAAGTTGTGATTTTAGGAAAACCCTGCTACCTTTGGGCAAGCGATAGAAGAGACCCTCTTTCAGGGACCCACAACAAAAAGACTACTCCAAAATTATAATACCAAGAGGTTAAATTATTTAGAGTCGGGGTGGGGGCTTGGAGGTTTGAGATGACAAGATGATAACAGACTTTCCAGATAGACTTGGACACAAGATCCATTTCCGGCTCAGAGGATTTTACTCTGTTCCCACTCAATTCCAAGTCACATGTCTAGGACCCAGGAAACCGTGGTATGATATTTCACAACCAGCCATCCCCCTGTTCTCAGTGTCTAAAGATGAGGCCGGGAGGCCCAGAGGCCCAAGGTAGGTAAACACTATCACCATGTCCATTTTAGAGGTGCTGTTGTTGGGTGAAGTCCTGGAGGTGCCAGAATATTTCTAAATCTGGGAATAAGTAGGACTGTGTGGGTTAGAGTCATGGATATAGCTGTACAACATGAAATGGTCCCTGTTCTTCCCTCTGTATTGGCATCTTATTGCCTTTTATTTCTGTTTTGGAAAAAAAGATCTGTTAAGGTCTGGATCAAATCTAAGAACTCCACCATCTTTGTAAAGAGTTGTTTTACTACCTAAAAATTTAAATTGAGCTACTGGACGAGTTACTGGAACAATTCTGTAACAAATTATAACATCTGTTGCAAGTGCACCTAAAGCAATTGCAAATTGTATTCAAGAAATAGAAATCTATTTCTGAATGCAGTCTCCTGCACAGTGGGATCTGAAAGGTTAATAGGGAGGAAGCAAGAGCCTCCTGAAGGATAGTCTCTTTATGTGTTGCTCAGTGAACTAAGTGCTGAGGAGACAGTGGTGAATAAGCCACACACGTGCTCAGCCCTTATGGGTCTCAAGATTTACCAGAAGAAACAGACATTAAACAATCATTACAGAACTGACTTCTTATTGCAGTTGGGGGAAATGGCATGAGGGAGAAAAAAGCACAGGATAGGGTGAGACTGCATGGCAGGGGATGGAGAAGGCGATGGCACCCCACTCCAGTATTCTTGCCTGGAAAATCCCATGGATGGAGGAGCCTGGTAGGCTGCAGTCCATGGGGTCGCTAAGAGTCGGACACGACTGAGCAACTTCACTTTCACTTTTCACTTTTATGCATTGGAGAAGGAAATGGCAACCCACTCCAGTGTTCTTGCCTGGAGAAATCCCAGGGACAGGGGAGCCTGGTGGGCTGCCATCTGTGGGGTTGCACAGAGTTGGACACGACTGAAGCGACTTAGCAGCAGCAGCATGGCAGGGGAGACTGAAGGTAGTCTGGAAGATCATGAGGAAATGATGACGGTGGGAGGACAATCCCAGGTAGAGGAAACCCAGTGGCAACAAAATCAAGTGACACAAAGAATGGAAAATACGAGGAGTTTATACTCTACGTAGCATTGAGAAGACTTTTCAGCCTTGGATCAGCGGTGGCCTACAAGTCATCTTTCCTCTGAGTTTAATAAAAACGATTTGTTCAAGAAGCAGAAGGTACATAAATATCAGCAGTATGGCAGAAAATGATATATTTACAGGAGAAAGTCTTAGCAATGATAATAGCAACTCCAACTTGGACTACAGATGGTTTGGGTTTATTTAACTCAAGTGTATGACATTCTTCTAAATTAAACTGTGAATTGTAATTGTTTCTTTTAAAAATAAGATGTGGATAGTGCTATTTTGTATTCATGTTTCTATCTAGAGCAAGAAAAAAGATTAGTGGTCTAAATGAACCACTAGAGGGCGCTTCTGCTCCTAGAGTAGCTTCCAGCTGCTGCTGCTGCTGCTGCTGCTGCTAAGTCGCTTCAGTCATGTCCAACTCTGTGCAACCCCATAAGCGGCAGCCCACCAGGCTCCCTGTCCCTGGGATTCTTCAGGCAAGAACACTGGAGTGGGTTGCCATTTCCTTCTCCAATGCATGAAAGTGAAAAGTGAAAGTAAAGCCGCTCAGTCATGTCCGACTTGCAGCGACCCCATGGACTGCAGCCTACCAGGCGCCTCCGTCCATGGGATTTTCCAGGCAACAGTACTGGAGTGGGGTGCGGTTGCCTGCCGGGGTCCAGCCCCGGCTGATCCAGGGAGTTCGAAGCGGGGTCAGCGTCGGCGAGGATCAGGAAACAATAGCTTCAATTAGATATTAATTAGAGATATAAAGAGTAATAGACTGAGGATAGCTCAGTAGGAAAATTCAGTGGAGAAAAGAGGCTGAGTAGCTTGGTTTACGCGGGAGACCAATAAAACTTCAAGACAAGAAGCTTGCACCACTTACGTAGGCCGCAGACGTCCTTCTGTTCTCCCGAAGGAGAGGAGACACTGAGGCCTCCCCGGTCAGATCTTAGAAGCCCAGGCATAGTTAGTAAGCATGGCGGGTTCCACGCTCCAGATGGAGACTCAGCCAGAGTTTGAGAGAGAGCGTGACATGGGGAGACCAGTATTTCGAGAAACTGATCCCAATTCTTTATTTTCCATGGTCTACTTTTATACACTGAGATGTTATGCAAAAGTCACGCAGGGTCAGCAGTCCTGACTTTTATCAAAGTCAGGTGCTTCATACAAATGTATACAGAGGTCTTAGGGGTGTTACATCATCTTCTGGCCAGGGGGCCTGCTGACAATTTATGACCCTCTCCTTGTGACAGCGGTCAGTCAACCAGGACACTTATTTCTCCAGGGGTGATTATTCTTAAAACAGACGCCACCCAAATAAAGTTACATTCCTATAGGGTGAGGGTGTAGTGGGTTTTAGTTAAGGAAAGAATTTACTTAGCCTAAGGTCTAATGTGATTTATATCAAAGGTTAATACTTATTTCTTCTATATATTCATTAATGTGTGTAAGGGCAGGGGATGTGGAGACTTAGCAACAAACATTGGCTCAA
>NW_011494811.1:6489798-6490702 GCF_000754665.1 Bison bison bison
GCACCAATCCCTCCCAGCATCAGGGTCTTTTCCAATGAGTCAACTCTTCGCATGAGGTGGCCAAAGTATCGGAGTTTCAGCTTTAGCATCAGTCCTTCCAAAGAACACCCAGGACTGATCTCCTCTAGGATGGACTGGTTGAATCTCCTTGCAGTCCAAGGGACTCTCAAGAGCCTGCTTATTTAACTTATATGCAGAGTACATCATGAGAAACGCTGGGCTGAAGAAGTACAAGCTGGAATCAAGATTGCTGGGAGAAATATCAATAACCTCAGATATGCAGATGACACCACCCTTATGGCAGAAAGTGAAGAGGAACTCAAAAGCCTCTTGAAGAAAGTAAAAGTGGAGAGTGAAAAAGTTGGCTTAAAGCTCAACATTCAGAAAATGAAGATCATGGCATCTGGTCCCATCACTTCATGGGAAATAGATGGGGAAACAGTGGAAACACTTTATTTTGGGGGGCTCCGAAAATCACTGCAGATGTTGATTGCAGCCATGAAATTAAGACACTTACTCCTTGGAAAGAAAGTTATGACCAACCTAGATAGCATATTCAAAAGCAGAGACATTACTTTGCCAACACAGGTCCGTCTAATCAAGGCTATGGTTTTTCCAGTGGTCATGTATGGATGTGAGATTTGGACTGTGAAGAAAGCTGAGCACTGAAGAATTGATGCTTTTGAACTGTGGTGTTGGAGAAGACTCTTGAGAGTCGCTTGGACTGCAAGGAGATCCAACCAGCTCTTATCTAGGGCCAAACCCTCCCTCTCCCATCTACCCAGCTCTTGCTGCTACTGCTAAGTCACTTCAGTCGTGTCCGACTCTGTGCGACCCCATAGGCGGCAGCCCACCAGGCTCCCCCGTCCCTGGGATTCTCCAGGCAAGAACACTGGAGTGGGTT
>NW_011494811.1:6490802-6492099 GCF_000754665.1 Bison bison bison
ACTGAGATGTTATGCAAAAGTCACGCAGGGTCAGCAGTCCTGACTTTTATCAAAGTCAGGTGCTTCATACAAATGTATACAGAGGTCTTAGGGGTGTTACATCATCTTCTGGCCAGGGGGCCTGCTGACAATTTATGACCCTCTCCTTGTGACAGCGGTCAGTCAACCAGGACACTTATTTCTCCAGGGGTGATTATTCTTAAAACAGACGCCACCCAAATAAAGTTACATTCCTATAGGGTGAGGGTGTAGTGGGTTTTAGTTAAGGAAAGAATTTACTTAGCCTAAGGTCTAATGTGATTTATATCAAAGGTTAATACTTATTTCTTCTATATATTCATTAATGTGTGTAAGGGCAGGGGATGTGGAGACTTAGCAACAAACATTGGCTCAACAAATGAAAAATCCTTCACCAATACAATTTCTAATCAGCCCACTATACTTATACTAATAATTTTCTAACTTCTCTAAAGAACCTGTTTTTAGAAGGTTTAAAGCATCTCGTGCCTCTCACGGTTGGGAGGCTGTGAGCAATCACATGTGGCCGGACGAGCCTGTGAGGCAGCCTAGAGAACCTTCAGAGGAGTTTGTAGGTTAAAACACTCTTGTTATGCCCAGGAGTTTTTATTATTAACTGGAGCCCTAAGTTAACTCCTTCTCCAAAAGAGGTGGTGGGGGACAGCCCCCCGTAAAGTCAGAGGTGTAGGTGAGAGCACAAAGTAGTAAAGTAGGCAGGCTCTGGTTATGGGGGTAGATGCTCGAGGATTTCCAGGGGGACTCCTGAGGCTCGATCCCGCCTTTTCGTATGTCGAGCCTCCTTCCTCATGACCTTTGCCACGGGCGGAGTGCCTCCCACCGGCTCCCCACAGTTGCCTTTTCCCAGAGTAGCTTCCAGAGAAAGCTTTAAAACTGCTCTCACTACATTACTCACAGAAGCCCATATGTCAGCATGAATTGTTTCTTTTAATATTTTGCAAATCTATGTTGTAATACATATTTTGGAAACAACTCATCTATTATCCTGCTAGGTAATTAATTTTCTTCCCCACAATGACTTCTCTACCAGCATCTGTAGTCTCCTGTTCTGCCTTCCCTGTCCATGGCCCTCCTTGGATGAAAGGGTTACCCAGCTCTTCAGCTCAGTTCAGTCGCTCAGTCGTGTCCAACTCTTTGCAACCCCATGAATTGCAGCACTCCAGGCCTCCCTGTCCATCACCAACTCCCGGAGTTCACTCAAACTCATGTCCATCGAGTCGGTGATGCCATACAGCCATCTCATCCTCTGTCGTCCCCTTCT
>NW_011494811.1:6492439-6499589 GCF_000754665.1 Bison bison bison
CACTTCAGTCGTGTCCGACTCTGTGCGACCCCATAGGCGGCAGCCCACCAGGCTCCCCCGTCCCTGGGATTCTCCAGGCAAGAACACTGGAGTGGGTTACCATTTCCTTCTCCAATGCATGAAAGTGAAAAGTGAAAGTGAAGTCACTCAGTCGTGTCCAACTCTACCGACCCCATGGACTACAGCCTACCAGGCTCCTCCGTTCATGGGATTTTCTAGGCAAAAGTACTGGAGTGGGGTGCCATTGCCTTCTCCGGCTCTTACCCAGCTCTTACCTAGGGCCAAACCCTCCCTCTCCCCTCATGCCCATCCTCCCTTACCTCTCCTAAGACATTTAATTGTTCCTGTACTTGATCATGTCCATTACCCACAAACAGGCTACTTCTCCATTCACTGGAGGGAAAAAGACACTTTTAAGCCTCTTGATTCCACTCCTCCTTCAGCTACCTCCCCATTCCTCCTTCCCTCTCTACCAATGGCTCCAGTTCCTCTCCTCCTACTGTCTCCTGAACCCATTCCAATCTGGCTTCCCCACTGGCTCTTGTCAAGTCCCCGTTAAACTTTTAATTGCTAAATCCAAGGGCCAGTCTCAGCTTTTATCCTGTCTTCTTACCTGACCTCCTAGCAGCATGTGACAGGGTTGATCATTCCCTTCTTGAAATACCTTCTTCTTGCAGTGTCTAGCACCAGCCTTTTCTATTTCCTCATCTCCCTCACGCTGTATTTGGAGTCCCTACACTCACCTGTGAGTTCCATCAGGTTCAGTGTTGCAAATACTGCCAGTAGATTGAAAACACCCTCATTTATATCTCCAACCTGGATCTCTCTCCTGAACACGTGTTTGTATCTAACATCCTATTTGCATTTCCCCTTAGATATCTAACATACATCTTAGCACGGTAAATGTGTTCACAACAGAACTGCTGGTTTCTCTTCCAAACCCGTGCCCTCAGCCTTCTCCCTTCAATTACCATAAGTAACTCCATCCTCCCACTTTCCTACAAATCTCTTAGAGCCATCCTTGATGCCTCTCTTTCTCTCATTCCCCATAACTCTTAGTGAAAATACATCCAGAATTTAACCCCTGCTTACGAAATCCCACAGCTGAGGTCCTGGGCCGAGCCACCACCATCTGCCACTTGGATTCTTACTCTCATCTCTTAACTGTGCTCCCTGTTTCCACTCTTGTCCTCCAACAGCTTAATACAAACTCAAAAGCCAGACTGAACTTCTTCAGTGTAAACATCTGAAGACTTCTGATTCTCTCAGAGTCAACCTCGAGGTGCTTATCCTAGCCTAGAAGGCCCCACAACTTGGCCTTTTCTCGCACTTGCCTGACTGCTCACTCTGTCCACCACACTGGCCTCCTGCTGTTGTGTGTGCACCCCAGGGCCAGCCTCCCACACGACGCTCCACCCCCAGATGCAGACGCAGCCTGCCCTGTCACTCCTGCTCTTTACTCAGATTTTAATGCTCTGTCCCACTCTCCTGGTTTCTTTTTCGCCAGAGCACATATCGCCAGCTGACAAACTATGCATTTGTTCACTGTTTGTCTTCCTCCCACTAAACTGTAAGCTCTCAGGACAGGGATTTTTATATTGTTCATCGCTTACGCTCTAGAACATAATAGGCACTGGGTAAGTTCAATGACTCAAATGATTTCCAGTCATTGTAATAAACATTTGCGTGCTTATTTGTGTAACGTACTGTAAAAAATGATGACAGTGAACATAACATTATACTAGTCTTATCCTTCAAGAGCTCACGAGCTAATAAATACAGAACCTGTGTAAATACACACAAATATAAACAAAATACATAGATATAGACATAAAATAGGACATAACACACACAGAATTCAGTGAAATAAAATAGCAAAGGAATAATTCGTTCTAATCTATGAAGATGGCCTTTTAATATATAACATTAGTGTTTAGTTATATTTTCAATAGAGTATTCTCTGGTAAATATTTTAAATAGTTACATTAGAATGTGGAAATTGTGAAATTCTAGTTTTTATTCTTACTTCCTGTAGCACATACAACATATGGCTCCCCTGATGACTCAGACAGTAAAGAATCTGCCTGCCGTGTGGGAGACCCAGGTTCAATTCCTGGGTTGGGAAGATCTTCTAGAGGAGGGCATGGCAACCCACTCCAGTATTCTTGCCTGGAGAATCCCCATGGACAGAGAAGCCTGGCGGGCTACAGTCCATGAGGTTGCAAAGAGTCAGACATGACTGAGCGACTAAGCACAGCAACTTATGTCTACGAGCTCCCTTGGTAGCACCATGGTAAAGAATACACCTGCCAATGCAGGAGACACAAGAGACATGGGTTCAATCCTTGAGTCGAGAATCCCATGGACAGAGGAACCCGGCAGGCTACAGTCCATAGGGTCACAAAGAGTTGGACACGACTGAAGCGACTTAGCACACACGCATACGTACAGCATGTACAAATATTTAATTGTTTTGCTGTGCACCTAAAACTAATATAATGTTATATGCCAATTATATTTCAATAAAACAAGGTAGAGAGTACGGGAGGAGAGGCTCATTCGATTTACAGCAGGCTGCCACTTGCTTTCTTCGGTGGTGCTTATTACATTCACCTTCCCATATCAGCCCTCCACCCTCCCCCTAGTTCCTTCTAACCTCTGCCTGGCCTCTGCCCCATCCTAGATTTTCCATCTGCAGCAACAACACTACCCTAGCAGATGCTTGCACCTACTACTCTCTGAAATTTTGGAAGGGGAGCACTGAGGCGAAAGAAGTTTTTCAAATCACTCCAAAAAGAATAGCTTTCTGAACAATGATTTTGTGGCATTGAGAACAACTGTGAGCTTCTCAGAAATCAATATATCAGCAATCATACATACTTGCACCATTGTGTCAAATATTGAGGCAAAATTAACAACATTATATATTACTAATCATTACATAGACTCTACTACTGAAAGCCTGTACAAAAGTATTGACTTTTAGTCCTACTTGGGATTTATTATGGTGAAAACTACTTTACCAGCACATACAGAATTGAAGCCAATTAGCATTGTTCACACTGAGAAATCACAGAAATCATTGTTCACACAGAGAAATGGTTTTAAAAACTGTTGAGAGGCAATGCCAGACACATACACTCCAGAGTTAACAAGAGACCGTCAACATCATCTGTGCCTTTAAAAATACAGATATTCCTGGGCATCTGTGCAGACCTACCCAATCAGAATCTCTGGGGCTGGGTCCCAGACACGTGCATTTTTAAAGCTCCACACGTGATGCTGATACACAGACAGGGTTGGGAGCCACCCCAGCCTTCTTTTTATGTGACAGAAATGCTGGCTATTCACTAGAGTCCTGCTTCCCTTCCACAGCGGGTATTGCAGCTGTGAAGTGACAGCCCAGCAGTCCCCAAATGCATGCAGGCAGAGCCTTCTGATTGAGTTCTGGCCAGTAGAACGTGGGCAAAAGCAACATCCACCACATCCAGGCCTGGCCCTTTACCACCTTCTACTCACCCTCTGCTTCCTCTCTTGCCCTCTCTGCAAGCAGGCGGTTGATGCCTGGGGCAGCCCTCCCTAGGCTGTTAAAACTGAGATTTTTTTTAACTTTCTAGGCCCTCCATAGAAAGTTAAAAATCTCAATTAACAAAGAGATCTTCATGTTTTACTCCACTAGATAATGGTAAAATAGAGTCAAAATGATTTTCTGGATGAACGTTGTGACTTCTTTCAAATGTGTATTAATATTACCACTCCTTCCAAACAGCCTTTCTGAAGCTTGTTAATTTATGACTGGGCTTTCCTGGTAGCTCAGCTGGAAAAGAATCTACCTGCAGTGCAGGAAACCCAGTTCAATTCCTGGGTCATGAAGATCCCCTAGAGAAGGACATGGCAACTCACTCCAGTATTCTTACCTGGAGAATCCCCATGACAGAGGAGCCTGGTTAGCCACAGTCCACGGGGTCGAAAAGAGTCAGACATGACTGAGCAACTAAGCACAGCAATTTATGGCTACAAGCTCCCTTGGTGGCACTGTAGTAAAGAATCCTCCTGCCAATGCAGAGACACAAGAGACATGGGTTCAATCCTTGGGTCTGGAAGATCCTCCGGAGTAGGAAATGGCAACCCTCTCCAGGCTACAGGATCAACTAACTCTTCCTGCATCTGTTGAATGTCCCAAAATTTCACCTTCCCTACCCGAGTGTCACAGAGCCCCTCCTCCCCTGCCGTCTTAAGGCAACCTCAGAGGGGGTTTAGGTGCACATGCACTTGTCTCTGACAGCTTAGCTTGCCCTGTCCCCTTTCCCTTGTCATCTCAGAGTCTCTTCCTTTTTCTATTTCTCAGAGACAGAGAAGGAAAAGGATGTGAATAGAAGACGGTACTGAGACGGAATGAGGGGATATGGGGTCTGTCTGTTTCTTCTGATCCTGAGATAAGGCAGAAATCCTTCTGCTAGGTGAGCACAGTGCTTACATTCACCCAGAGTTGGGAACCCGAATGTGATTCTGGAAGAGGCATGGGATTTTGATAACCTGGAGTCCCACGGCCCACCTGTGTTGAGTCTCGGCAGCGGGCTGCCTGTTGGCGCATTTCTCCAGTTAATTCAACCGCTGTTACAACAGATCCCACAGCGGTGCCCTTGCTGGCTGTTTAAACACAGAGCATGCTCAATGTGGCTGGGGTGGAGGTGGCGGGGAGCGGGGAAGGCACTTGTCTCTCTGGTAAAAGAATCAGTTCAATGTACTTGAGAGACTGATTCTTGGAGGCTTTTGGCAGGAGGAACATCCAGCAACCATTCCTCAGATGTCACCCAGCTCTAGTAAAGACTGCCCCGGTCCAAACTGACTTCCCCTGGAGAGGATGTCAAAATGTCCCACTGAGTGATTGCAGTAAGGGGAGAATTAAGTATTTTTTTTACAAAGACCATGGTTAAAGCAAGCTTTGTTGTCTTCTCTAGTTTTGTGGTTCTTTTGCTAACATTGTCCCCAAATCTCAGCTCTTTCACCTCAGAGTGTGTACACAAGGGTGCATGCCCATGTGTACACACACACAGAAAATAGAGATCTCTGACAGCTCTGAAAATAGGTGAGCTAGAAGTTTAGGCTTCTACACTATTCCACTACTGATTCTGCTTTTTTAAAAAAGAAATGTAAGCTACCGAATTTGAGGTCAGCCTAGTATGATGAAATCTCTTCTGTTTTTTTATGAGTCTGGGCATTCGTTTCCCTGGATTTGTTTAAGAAGCCGCACTCCCTTGCCTGTCTTAATCTATGCAAAGCCATTTCCTTCAAAACGAAGTTTCTTCTTGGACAAGGAACTTACCTCAGGCTTCATTTTCCTTCCCGTTCCCTTAACAGAAGCAAGCAGAGAGCCACTAATGTCCCAGTAAGGAGGCCTGTGGAAGTACTGACCATTGCAGTGCCCATTCATTGATGGGAGGGCAGCTGCAGTGCCCAGAGGGGGCCAGGCTGAGCTGAACCTCCCCACCACCACCTCCACTGGCCATGTATGGTGGTATGGGTGAAAATCACAGCAGGATGACGGGAGTGCCTTGGAAACATCCCTGACCATCTATGGGATATGCTTACCACCCACGTGGTGGCTCAGACCGTCAAGAATCTGACTGCAGTGTGGTAGTCGGGGGTTCGATCCCTGGGTGGGGAAGATCCCCTGGAAAAGGGAATGACAACCCACTCCAGTATTCTTGCCTGGAGAATCCCATGGACAGAGGAGCCTGGCGGGATACAGTCCATGGGGTCGCAAAGAGTCAGATAAGATTGAGTGACTAACAAAAACACACACATACGCACATGGAAATCAAAGAAGGGTGATTTCCATCCTTCAGCATTTACTGAGTACTGGGGTTCAATAACATGCTCAAGACTGCACAGCTGCTGAGGGGAAGAGCTAGGACTGGAACCCAAGTGGGCCCAACTCCAGAGCCCACAGCATGTACTTGAAACCCAATGTAAAGCCAGTGAAGAGAATCACACCTGGACATCTTAGAGGATTCTGCAAAATAGGTTTCCTTGGCTTTTAATGCCGTCTAAGTAACTGTCAGTTCGGATTTTTTCCGTCTTTATTATAAATTTATACCCTTTGCCTGAAATATAGCTCTTCAAGCCAAGTAAACGGACTTACTGCTTTCCTTGACCTACTATTGAAAAACACATTCACATCCAATACTCAGCCTGAAAACAGTCAAACACATCCACTTTTTCATCACTTTTTAAAGATCTAATGGGCTAGACGTGTTCTCCCTTTGTACTTATTCTCAGGAATAGGCCATTTTCTAGACTCCAGAGAGCATTTATTTGTCTCTCTCTGGTGCTAACACATTCAGTGGTAGTAAATTGGGTCTTGAACACAGGTCCATTCATTCTTTGAAACCATTGGTGTGCACCAGCAGAAATACTTAGTGGGTTGAAATAATATATTGGCATCCTGAGCACCGACCCTAAGCAGCTTAGACTCAAAACAGAGACTTGCCTGCACAACACTTCCGAAGGATTGTGCATTTGGAAGTGTTTTTATGATCCGCTGCCTTTTCAGCCTGGTGAAGGTCAGCAGACATTTCCCCCGTTTAAAAAAAGCTGGGATTAGTGGGGGAGGGGTAGGTTGGAGGGAGGACACAGTCACGCAAGGTTATGGAGAAGCCAGATGGCAGAGAGGGAGAATTCTAGCAATACTCTCCAGGGTTTCTAGAGGCCGCGACTTCTAAGCGAAGACGCGCGCTTTAATCCAGACCCAGACCGAGGCCTTCCGACCTGGGGTGAGCCCAGGTGAGGACCAACCACTGTTGCTCTCAGCCCCTCTCCCTGGGCCGGGTAAGCTCCCGCGGAGGGCGGGCGCTCGGCTAGGGCGGAGCTATCAGGGCCAGGTTCGGGATGGGATTGGGGGACAAGTGAGGAGTTTGGTGGGGGTGGGCTGGGTAGCTCATCCCAGCCTCCCAGCCTCCCAGCCTCCCAGCGCACTCGGAAGGTCTACAGGAAAACAAAAACGTTCCCCAACCCCCTCACCCCTGCGTCTCGGATCCCCGCCCAAAGCGGGCGGGAGGGCGTCGGGCCCCGGCTGGGGCAGAGCACCCTGGGGACGGGGAGCGCGCACTGGCCTCGCCCTCGCCCCCGCCCCCGCCGAGGGGTCGGC
>NW_011494811.1:6499721-6511200 GCF_000754665.1 Bison bison bison
GAGCGCGCGCCGCGATGGCCCCGGCGGAGCAGGGCTGAGCCCGCCGCCCGCAGCCCCCGGCCCTCTCCGGCTCAGCCATGGCGAAACAGTACGATGTGCTGTTCCGGCTGCTCCTGATCGGGGACTCTGGGGTGGGCAAGACCTGCCTGCTGTGCCGCTTCACCGACAATGAGTTCCACTCCTCGCACATCTCCACCATTGGTAAGGGGCGATGGCCGGGGGGCGCCCCACCCTCCCCGCCGCCTCCACCTGTCCGGGCGGCGGTGCCCCTTCTCCATCCCGGGAGCAAGGGTCCGCCCCTCCGGCTAGAGGCGGGGGCTCCGGAGGCAAGGGCGTGGGATGAACCCCAGGCTGCTGGATCGCAGGCTGGGTATTTAAGCCTGGGTTCCTGGAGATAACAGGCCGCCTACTGCTGTCGGTGACTAGGGTAGGCGCTCGGGCCTCAGGCTGGGGCGCTTCCCCGCAGAAGCCGGGAAAACGGGGTGGCCTAGGCCTGGGTACTCCAGGCTGGGGCAGTGGAAAATCATAGCCACCGATATGACACCCCACACCCCCAGGTGCAGAGGGGGAGGGGAAGGAAAGCTTGTGCTCAGGGTGAGGGGGTTCAGAGTAGGGGGAGCCGAGCCACTGGGTACCCCTCAGTTCAGGGGTGACCCAGTGTGGAGCCAAAGCGGGGAAGAGAGGAGGAAGGGAGGGGCCAAAGGGATTGAATTGACAGGACGCAGCTGTGAAGGTAAGCCACAAGGTGGGACACACCTGGAGGAGGGCGTAGGTAAGGTGCGAGCCAGTGTGCGCGGGATGGGGCATGGCTAGCCAGCTCCAGAAAAACGTCAGTGGGGGCGTTTGTTTTGAAGGAGGCTGAGGGGGATGAGGGCCAGGAGGGTTACTTGCGAGGCAAGGGACTCAGAATACATCTCTGCTCCGGCAGTGCCCGAGCCGGTGCTTAGAGAGGACAAGGCCTGTGGCATATGCTGCACAGGATTGTTATGGAATCACTCATTCTGGGAGGGAGTGGGTGGCCGCCCCTCTGAGCCGTCTTTCGCCCTGAGTGGCCGCCTCCTCTGAGAGGCCTGAGTTGAGGGCGTTTCACCCACGTCCAGCAGGTTCTCTGATGACGCCCTGGAGTGGCCTCAGCACTGACCAGGTCCTTCTCCCGTCAGGAAGGGCCCACACTCGGCTTCCACTTGAGACTTCCACCCTCCCTCCCCACACCCGCTCCTTGCCAAGAGAGGAGAGGAGGCAGGTAAAGCCAGGAGGAACAGAGCCCTGGGGTTCAGAGGCAGCCTTTGTTGTCAGACAGACCTGGGAACCTCACTTGGGGGCAGGGCGACCTTGAATACCATGTAAGCTTCTCATCTGTAGAATGGGGAGGATAACACATTCCTGCCTCTCCAGGTGTTGTAAAGATTAGATGAGGTGATGTTTGTAAAAGCACTTAGAACAGTCAGACATGGGACCTGGAAAAGGCTGGTCATTACTACTGTTGTCGTCATCATGGAGCTCCTAGGATCTCATTCTCTCTTTGCTTCACTATCTTCAAGGGGCTCAGGGTCAGGTGCATTCACCTTCCTCAGGGGAGCTGTTAGCCTAGCTCCTTGGATGTCCAGGAGCTTGGGCTGGGCTGCTGTTTGAATGAGAGACATCTTAGGAATGGGGAGGGTCTGGAGGCCAAGGGAGGGCTACAGGACTTTGGGGAAGGCTCTGGGAAGAGGAGATGTTGGGGAAATGCCCAGGAGCAGCTGAGGAACCAGATGGGATGTGAGGACAGGTTGCAGCAGGTGAGGACTCTCTCTGTACTCAAGCTGGGCCTGCCTTTCCCTAGGATGCAGAGGACTGTATAGGAGTTTGGATTCTACGGAAGAGAAAGAAACCTGCCTTTCTTCACACCAGCCTTTTAAAATCTGCCCCACTGGGCTTCTTGAATGCTTCCTTGTTTAAAGCTTACTGTTGCGTTTGTGATTTTGCGTTGTCTTGGTCATGTTTTTCAGCCGTAACTAAGAACCTAGGGAAAAAGTTGGATGGTCAAGAAAAGCTTTCCCTTTTGTGATACAGAAAGGTCCTCAGGGAGGTGGAAGGGGTAACCAAGAGACAAATCAAGGAGCCACAAGGATGGGTACTACCAAGTCCTATTCATTAGTTTATCCATCCCCCCCCCCCGACCCCCCACAAAAAAACTGTGTCCTGTAACTAGGCTCAGCACTGCAACCTGAAGATTCTCAGATGAATAAAACCTGGAGTCACCTCTCCCAAGCTGCTCCTTGTCTAAGACACATTCTCTTACCGTCATGGACATTGATCTCGGCACCTTTCCCAGGGCTGCTTCTGTGAATAGGGAAAATGGGGCAATTCTCCAGTTACTGCCAAGACGGAGTTCAGTTCAGATTCTTGGACCATGTTGATTTGTGATTCACTGTTGAAGTCACTTACTGTAAGAGCATGTGACATTCCAGAGAAGAACCTGCAGGGGGTGATGAGAAGACCTCCCACCACTCCTCTTTCGCAGATGGGTAGGTGGCCCTGAGCTGGCATTTCTTTCCCATGCAGCTCTGCTGACCTGGAAGGGGGCCCACGCAGAGGAGGGCAGTCAGTGCCATGATGTTCCCTACTATTTCTTCACCTGTTAAACCAATTCATTAAGCATCACCACGAAGTACCAGGTGTGTTAGAGACAGATTGCAATCCACCTTTGCCTGCCCACAGAAGGCTGTGATCCAATTGAGGAAGCAACATAGGCCAAAAAAGAGCCTTGGTCACAGGGAGAGAATCTATCTGAGAGCACGTGGTGAAGCATTCTTCAAATGTAGGGGAGGGATGACGATCCTTATCGTTACTAGTAATGAAGGTATCACCTTCGGTCCCAGCAGCTAAATAACCCTGGAAGACTTGCCTGAGGCAGCCCGTGGATGGTGAGGGGCCCGTGCACAAGCGCTGATGCTCCCCGAAGCACGCGATGGAAGAGGTCACAGAAGGAGAGGCGGCCGGGTGGATGGGAAGCGGCAGGAAGGCTCAGGGAGGAGGGGAGGCTGGAGCAAGGCCTTGCAGTGTGGGCTGCTTCTCAGTTCCTCCTGCAAGGGAAGGAGCAGATGGAGTGGCAGGAGCGGAGATGACAGAGGTGGGAATTCAGTGGGTGTTCGCGGAACTCTGGGCAGTCTGGCTGGAGCTGAAGAGAGGGAAGGAGTGAGAACATTCCTCTGTTTATCTCTCTGTCTCCCAAACTGTAGTTCAGGTGCCTTGAGGGTCAGACCAAACCTCATTCCTCGTTGTTTGCATGTCCTAGTACAGGGCCAGGCACGCTCTCCATAAACGTCCCACTGGTGAAGGAAGGAGGGTAGAGGGCACCGTGGGCCTGGCTGAGGTGCTGGCTGAGCCCCTTTGCGATAGTGTCAAGGGTTTCTGAGCAGGGGGATGACAGGGAGAAGGGAGAAAATGGCATTTAGGATGTTGGTTGGGAGACCAGTCAGGGGAGACCAGCGGTAGTGTCTGGGCACGTCAGACCCTCTCAGCTTGTCCCTTCTCTCTCTTCCCCTCCTCCTCATCCTGTGGCACCAACACCTGTTCTGGAGCCCCTCACAGTCACCTGTTCTTGTGTCCCTCCAGAAGTGGGGAGTAGTTCAAATACATCAACCTGGCCCCTTCCGAGAGGCCTCGTGTGGCTGGCGCTGCCTGCCCAGCAGGGAGACAATGTCCCGTCCCAATGGACATCTCCGTGCAGGGACCTTTGACCTCCTTTCTGCACGGCAGCCAAGTGTCAGCTAGGCATGGAAGCTGTCGGGATGGCCCATGAGTTGGCATTCTCCCTCCAGTCCTTGATCTTCCCTGAGTAGACCTGCCACGTGGTCTTGAGACTGTTTTTTCTTAAAGGCCACCTTCTGGGCTCATAGGAGGCTTTGGCCTATGATTTTCCGGTTTGACTGGTTGAATGGCTGTGGCTTCAGGCCTGGTTCCTCAGCTGGGTTTGCTGATGCCATATCATCTTTCTCAGGAAGTTCTGTTCTCTCCCTGCCTGGGGCAAGGGCTTGTGGCTAACTGAAGAAGGGAAAGTGGGCAGGGGAAGGACCAGTGGAGAGAGATCTGAGCCTGCTATCGAGTGGCCTAACAAACACGGGGACCGATGCTTGGGCACCACAGTCCCGAGGTCTCTGGGCCCCCAGACCATAAGGCCCTGTGTATACATGCTCTGTGAACTGTGGGAAGGTCAGGAGGGTCTCTGTGCACCCCAGCTCTCCCAGACCCTGAAGAAGGGGAGGTGAGAAGCTGAGTTGAACAAAAAGCACATGCCTGAGATTTGCCATGGCCTTACAGACAGTTAACGTCTCTGTCATTAATTTCCACATCTGTAAATTGAAGATGGTAACAGAATCTGCCATAGTGCTCGTTGTGAAGATTACAGGGGCTAACAGATATAAAGCACTTGGCAGAGCTCTCAGAAAAAATGGCAGCTGCCCTCATTGTGTTATTATGATTATTCCTAGTTCACAAGAACGTTGGAGATGAACGATACGTGCTCTGAGGCCCTCCTGTCCATCACTCATGCGTTCGGTCATTCAGGCACTATCTGTGGAGCACCCGCCACTCCAAGCCAGGAGCCAGGCGAGGAGCTGGGGAGACATCAGTGAGCAACACAGGAACTGGGGAGCACATGAGTAGGCTCTGGGTTTTACTGCAGTTTTGGTGCCGGTTTCCCCCTTGCCTTGGCAGAGCCAGGGGCTGAGAAGGAAGAGTGAGTTTGTGAGGACATGCAGAAGTGGAGGAGTGGAGCGAGAGGTGACCTGAGGGGACAGGGCGGCTCTGCCTTAAGGTTCCGACCTCAGCCACGTGCTGCTCGGCTCCCTGGCCCTGCTGCACACACCCCCTCCCCCAAGGACGTGATCCCGGAGCACGGCTCGAAAACTCTCCTTTCGGCTGCTCTATGCTCCTATACCACCTGCACAGCTCTGCAGATTCACCCATGGCTTCGAGCACCCCAGTGCTGCCTTCTTCCTCCCCCTCTCCTCCTGCCTGCTTCCCAGAGAGCTGGGTGATGAGCTTCATAACGTCCAAATCAATACTTGGCCATTACCCTTCCACCCTGATTGCCAGCTCTTCTCAGAGTGCCTTCTGCTGTAATCTAATATTTGTGCCTGTTTCCCTGTAAAATTGCCAGTTTTCTGCACAGGCCCCTGACCTCTCCTTGGCTGTTGTGCCCTGGGCAATGTGCTTTGTCAAGCGGATCACAGAGCTTCCTGGACACTTAATTCCTCCCACTGAGGAGGAAAGAATGAATCATCAGCCCTATTTTATTACTAGGAAAACTGAGGCCCGAGAGAAGTGATGACTCATGCCTTACACGCTGGTGACCCCGACGCGAACCATCGCCTCTCCTCCACTTGCCCCAAACTGACTGGGCGTGCTCTTGCTCATCCCAGAAGGCACTCCAAAGGCACCAAGCAGACCCTCCCTCCTGTGAGCCACAGGGGAGGCAACAGTGCCTCCCTCGCCTGCTCTGAGTGCTCCGGGCTGGAGGGCCAGTTGTGCCTCCGCTGTTGGCTGAGTCTGGGGGACTGTCAGGGGCCGTGATTGAGGAGTCTTGCTGGGGGCACCTCTGAAGTTGAGATCTGAGTATTGCTCTCATGCTACTATTCTGAGAACATATTTATGGAGAACTCCGTGACTGGAGCCCCCTGTTCCACAGAGAGGGCCAACAGTTGTCTATAAAATATGGGTCATTCCCTGATCCCTCTTCTCTGATTAAAATTTTCTCTCTACTTTTCTCCTAGAACGTAGTGACTTCATTCATTCACTCATTTATTCCCTCACACACCTACATATCCTTTTTTTTTTTATTTCATTTATTCAATTTTGTTGAATAATATATACTGAGTGGACATCCCTGGTGGCTCAGATGGTAAAGAATCTGCCTGCAACGCAGGAGACCCAGGTCGGGAAGATCTGGAGGAGGGAATGCCAACTCACTCCAGTATTCTTGCCTGAAGAATTCCACGGACAGAGGAGCCTGGAGGGCTACAGTCTGTGGGGTCACAGAGTTGGATACAACTGAGCAACTAGCACACACACACATGTATACTGAGTATCTGCCTTCTGCCAGGCCATGAGAATATAGAGTGAAGAAGATGCTGTGCTGCCCCTCTGGGAGCTCACAGTGCTGTTGAGGAGTCAGACATCCAGACAGACAACCAGAATATCATGCAAAAGCAATATCAGAATGCTTTGGAATCACAGAGGAGTGATACATTCCCCCAGTGTTGCTTGGTGGTGGCTTCACAGAAAAAGTGACATTTGAGTGAGGCCTCTGATCTGAGCAGGGTTTCCAAAAGGATGAGGGGTGGAGGAAGGGTGTGTGGAAAACACCTCACGACTTGGGGCTGCTACTCTTCTGTCCGGACGGCCCAGCTGGCAGTGGCTGGTCATGGTTTTGTCAACTAGACCCTTGCTGGGAGTTTGCTTTGTGGGCTTTGTGTGTGGGCAGACATGTCTAGAGGCCCTGTCCCCTCTGAGATGTTTGCTCCTGAGGCCCCAGGCCCTTGTTTCTTCCCCCCTTTGCCTTCTGCTTCTAAGCCACATTGACAGGCCCAACCAGGAAGAGGCTTGGCAGAGGGTGGAGGAGGGGGTGGTCAGAAGCCTGGCAGACCTTGGCTGCCTCAGCAGTACCCACCGACCACTCAGCAGTCAGCTGCCAGAGCCAAGCCCGGGTCATGTGAGAGTGGGGCAGGATGGGGTTGGCTGGAGCGCGTGGCCCATGGCGCGGAGGCCCAGTGGGGGCCTGTGCATGCAACAGTGGGGAGGGCAAGGGGACCGATGTTTCCTGAACACCCACTCTGCACAGGAATGGGGCACTTTACACACATGAGCCTTTCGGGTAGAAATCTCATCATAAAGTGGGCGTGAGGAGTCTCCAAGTGGGCCTTGCCAGCATTTGAGGGGTTTCTCAGTGCGTCCTTCAGTTAGAGCCTCCAGATGAGTTCCTGTGTACATGAAGGTGTGTGCACGCATCACGTGTGCGTGATGAGGGTGGGTCCCCAGGAGCCCCCTTGCTGAGCTTTCCCTCTTTATCACAGAACAGAATGATGTGGCCCCTGTGTTTTCCCTCTTCTGAGGAACTGTGAGTTTCACTGAAATGTGTTCCAGCCTGAGGGATATTTGCCGCCTTCCCTGCCTCGGCCCCGACCCTTCAGACCCTCTCCCGGTACGTGCCTTCCCGTCATTCCGTCCTCAGCTCAGGTGTCACCTCCTCTAAAAGGTCTTCTCTGACCAGCCAGTCTAAAGCAGGCCGTACCTGGGTGTCCTCATGTTCCACTCCATGATTCTGCTTTTGCCTCAACACTTCTCACTGTCTGGAATGACCGGTTTCCCTATTTATTATCTGTCTTCCCCACTGTAATAGAAGTCTACTAAAGACAAGGATGTTTCTGTGTTATTCAAGTCTGCGCCCCCTGGCTTACTAGTTCCTGGCACATGAACTAACAACAGTTTGTTATGAATGAATGAATGAATGCACACATTTCCGAGAGGACTTCCCTAGAGGGAATCTGCAAGTGATATTGGTTTTGGGGGGACTCACAGACAATAAGAAACTCACTCTGTACTCATGTGTTTGGGACTGTGAGAAGATGGGGAGAGTTCTGTAAGTGGTGAACAGTTTCCAGTAAGTTCTCTGCTCAGATATGTGCCACAGGAGAAGCTCAGACATAGCAGGGAGCAAGAAGGCAGCTCCTGTGATCCCTGTGTGAGTGGGGTCCTCTCTGGTGAATGCACACATGAGAGCTCAGTGTCTTAGACCAAGGTCAGTATTGTCTGTTGCTCAGGGTCACTGCTGGTGTCGGACGATGCCCAGCAGCTTAGGCTGCTGAAGTGACCCTCCAGGACTCTGGAGTAGGAGCTCCCAGGGCTCAGGCACTGGGGCATGCATTCCTCCCAGCATCACGGGAGTTCATGTTTGACTGGGAAACCCTCCTCTGTGGTAACAGCCCTTGGGTTCCTGCGTCGCCAGAGAATCTCAAGATCTGTTGTGAAAATAGTAGCCTCCAGAGTTGCCCCTATCATCACATGCACTGCATCTGATTGTGTCTTAGAAAAGAGAATGTTGTTCTGACATCACCAGTCTGCCTTGTGGGTGGACAGCTGAACCAGGGCCTTTGATCTCAGGTTGAATCACGGCCTTGGGAGTTAGAAGATCAGGACTCTGCCAGAAGCCCTGCTTCCCACTCCTCCCAGAATGTGATGGTTCAAATGCTGCCTGATGCCCTTTCTCAGAGAGCCTGGGGACACCTTTTCCCTAGCATGAGGGACAGTCATCCCAGATCTGGATAAGGGGAAGTCAGTGGCGTGCAGCCCCACGGACAGGGAGGCTGAAGTCCCCAGACAGAAGGTAGGGAGGAAGAAGGATGCAGCAAGTGGCAGGTTTGGGGCAGAGAAGCTCTCCCCTGCCCTGCACCTGGCTGGTGTGAGGCCCGTTGTGTGGCCCGAGCCTCTGTCTGGAATCTTCTTTGAGCTTTGTCTCTTAGCTGTCCCTCGTCTTCCCCCTCTCCTTGTTCTTCCCCTCAGTTGTCCCTCAGCTGGCGGGGACATGGCGTTATACTTTGCTCTCTTGCTGAGGGAAGGGCATCACTCTGGTGCCTCGTTTGGGTGGCAAAGTCAGAAAGCCACAGTCCCACAGTGTCTGCCCTTTCCTCCAGACGGCGTTGGGGTTTCTCAGGGTGACCTCCTGCCCCGTCCCCCAGGAGCACCATGCACCCAGTACATGCTGGTTTCCTGCAGGGAACGGGGCTGGGGGGCCTTCCTAGGACTTGAGCTTCGTAACTGGAGCCACCACGGCTCCAGGGATTGGGTGTCTGCCTTGGGTTTCAGGTGTATTAAGTGGTTCCTGTGGTGGCGTCGCATTGCTGAGGAGAAGGCTCAGGTCCCCAGGCTGCCGGGCCTCTGGGCTGTGGTTGATCACAATGATAGCATTTGGCACAGAAAAACCCTGTTTCCACCTGATGCCCGTGGCACCGGGTGGGCAGGCAACCTGGCACCTGACGTTAACCCATGAGGTGCTGGCCCGCCAACAGGCACAGCTAACTTCCCTGTCCTCTATCTCCTGGAGTTTGCTCAAACTCAGGTCCATTGAGTTGGTGATGCCATTCAACCATCTCATCCTCTGTCGTCCCCTTCTCCTCCTGCCTTCAATCTTTCCAGTGAGTAGGCTCTTTGCATCAGGTGTCCAAAGTATTGGAGTTTCAGCTTCAGCATCAGTCCTTCCAGTGAATATTCAGGGTTGGTTTTCTTTAGGATTGACTGGTTTGATCTCCTTGCTGTCCAAGGGATTCTCAAGAGTCTTATCCAGCACCACAGTTCAAAAGCATCAATTCTTCAGTGCTCAGCCTTCTTTACGGTCCAACTCTCTCATCCATACATGACTACTGGAAAAACCATAGCTTTGACTATATGGACCTTTGTTGGCAAAGTGATATCTCTGCTACAGACAAGCAAACTGAGGCTCCGAGAAGTTGAAGGTTCCTCAAAGTCACACAGCAAATGCCAGAATCAGGATTCAGACCCAGGTCTTTCTGACTCCAGTGCCAAGGATAGCTTTTCCACTAAATTAGAACCCTCAGATTTTCCTCTATCTAAAAATCACCCATGGGACTTCCCTGGTGGCCCATGTTTAAGAATCTGCCTTCCAATGCAGGGGACATGGGTTTGATCCCTGGTCAGGGAACTAAGATCCCACATGCCACAGAACTAAGTTGGCGTGCCTCAACTAGAGAGAAGCCTGCACGCCCCGATGAAGATCCCACATGCTGTAACTAAGCCCCGACACAGCCAATAAATACATAATTTACAAAGTAAAATCACTCATAGTCCTCTTATAAACACAAGCTTCAGCCCCTTGCTTTCAAATTCTGATTCATCAGGTCTAGGAAAGCCAAAGTATTGGGTTGGCCACAAAGTTCACTCAGATTTTTCCGTAACATCTTATGCTACCCACCAGTGTCATTTTGTTTTAAAAAAAAACACTTCAGGTGATTCTAAAGCTGAGCTGCAGAGTAGCTGATCTTGAGAATCAGAGAATTCCTATGCTGCCTCCCTTGTGGCAAAGGAAATGCTTCACATGCAAAGCTTATTTCAGATGGAATCCTCAGTCTTCATTCAGTGTGTACTAGAATCACCTGGAGGGCTTGTTAAACCACAGATTCCTACCCACCCCCACCCAGAGTTTTGGATGCTAGAGATCTGAGGAGCTGGCATTTCTAACAAGCCCTGGCTGAGGCTGAGGGTTTGGGGACCACATTTTGAGAACTGCTGTCCTGAGAAGCCTGCTGTCAAAAGTGTGATCCGTGGGCCAGTAATATCTTCCTCACTCCGAGGCTTATGAAGCATCTCTTGGGCGCATCTCACTCCCTGACTGAATCAGAATCTGCATTTCAACACGGTCCCCACATGATTTGCATGAACTTTAAAGCTTGAGAAGCGCTGCCTTAGAGGAGCCAGAGTGAGAACACTCCGGGGGTGGAGGCAGATAAAGAATCTGTCTTCTCCCAGGAGAGGCTGAAGATGCGACACAGGTGAAACTTGGGAGGTTCACCCAGAGGGGGCTGAGGACAGCTGAGAGGTGAGACTCAAAAGGATAGAGGACTGTCCCCCCAGGGAAGGTGGAGACGACAGGACAGCCTGAGGAAATGACGTGGGCTTCAGAAGAAAGCTGCATCGGGCATTGGTCACTTTGCCCATAAGACAGTGGACAAGGTGTTCTCTTGGATACTTTTAGCGATAGGGGAGGGGAGGGTGGGTGGACCGGGGCTGAGCCCTTCAGCATGAAGGACAGTGGCTGTGAGGAATGTGGTGGGTGAACCACCTCGAATAAACAGCTTCTGAGCAGCAGCGAGGTGGCAAGGCATGATTTCCTGGGTGACTGAACAAGGCTAGCATTTTGACTCTGCCCTGCAGTGCTCAGCGGTGGAAAAAGCCAGCAGCCACACGGGGCAAGGAATGGGCCACGGACGGGCACAGGGGCCAGGGCTGACTGCAGGTGGACAAGGTGGAAGGCGCAGGGAGTGGGGAAGAGAGCAGAGGAGCAGCTTCCAGTGCAAGATCTCTGGGCTGTTACTTTTTCCATTTAAAAAGGAGGTGTGTGGGTGGGAGAGGAAACCCCTCAGAAGGCTTAGACTGTTTCTTCCCTCCTGCAGGGGAAGAGCTGATTTTTTTTTTCTTCACTTCTCAGAGGTGTTACAGGTTTGATGGGTGGTCAGGAGGGCCTCGGTTGCAAGATGGTGGGGTGTGGGGGGTGCTGTGAGCCTCCAGAATTCCACAGACTTGCTCCCTGGCCACACGGCCGAGAAGCGAGAGAAGAGAGGAGGCGGCCAAGCCCAGGGCAGCTCCCTGTCTTGTCAGCCCTGCTTCTCTTCAGACCTGCCTTCAGTCTCAGGGGGAAGCTTCCCGGCTCTGGGGGCTCCTCCCCTCGCTGAGTGCTTTTCCGTTTTTTCCAGAGAGAAACAGAAAA